>NC_045445.1:76451706-76489438 GCF_002776525.5 Piliocolobus tephrosceles
TCACTGCAAGCTCCGCCTCCCGGGTTTACGCCATTCTCCTGCCTCAGGCTCCTGAGTAGCTGGGACTACAGGCGCCCGCCACCTCGCCCGGCTAGTTTTTTGTGTATTTTTTAGTAGAGACGGGGTTTCACCGGGTTAGCCAGGATGGTCTCGATCTCCTGACCTTGTGATCCGCCCATCTCGGCCTCCCAAAGTGCTGGGATTACAGGCTTGAGCCACCGCGCCCGGCCTTGTTGTTGTTTTCTAGTTTTATTCCATGTGGTCAGAGAAGAAACTTGATATGATTTCATTTGTTTGAATGTTTTAAGACTTGTTTTGTGGCCTAATATATGATCTTTCCTTGAGAATGATTTATGTGCCAAGGAAAAGAATGTATATTCTGTGACCATTGAATGAAATATCCTGTAAATATCTATTTGGTCTATAGTGCAGAATAAGTCCATTGGTTTTTTTGTTGATTTTCTGTCTGAATGATCTGTCCAATGTGTAAAGTTGAGGTGTCGACGTCTTCAGCTATTATTTTGGGGTCTGTCTCTCTATTCAGCTCTAATAATATTTGCTTTTTTATATCTGGTGCTCCAGTGTTGGGTGCACATATATTTACAAATGACCATCTTTGTCTCTTTTTATATTTTTTTGTCTTGAAATCTATTTTGTCTGATATAAGTATAGCTAGTCCTGCTCTTTTTTGGTTTCCATTTTCATGAAATATCTTTTTTCATCCCTTTATTTTCACTTTATATGTGTCTTTATAGGTACAATGTATTTCTTATAGGAAACAAATGGTTGGGTCTTTTTTTAAAATCCATTCAGGTACTATATGTCTTTTGATTGGAGAGTTTAGTCCATTTATATTCACTGTTATTCTTTTTTTAAACTTTCATTTTAGGTTCATGAATACATGTACAGGTTTGTTATATAGGTAAATCTGTGTCATGGGTTTGTTGTACAGATTATTTTATCACCCAGGTATTAATCCTAGCACCCATAAGTTACTTTTCCTGATCATCTCCCTCCTCTCAGCCTCCAACCTCTGGTCAGCCCCAGTGTCTGTTATTGCCCTCTGTGTGTTCATGTGTTCTCATCATTTAGCTCCCACTTATTAGTGAAAACATATGGTATTTGGTTTCCTGTTCCTGCATTAGTTTGCTAAGGATAATGGCCTCCAGCTCCATCCATGTTCCTGCAGAGGACATGATCTTGTACTTATTATTAGGCTTATAAAATATATTAATAAAATTAAATAACTAGATTGCCAGCAGTCTTGAAGATGTGTGCTGAGGTCTGGGCTCAGCGTTACAAATCGAGAATGGGAAAGTAGATTTTTGATCTCTGAGATTTCTAATAGTTGAGTCAGCTGCTGTTGGAATAAGAAAAGCTCTAGTTGTCTATAACATGTTGAATTTGTCAGACTCTTTGTGATGAGCTGCATTCAATAAACCAAATGCAGAGGCATTAGTAGCAGGCTATGGCTCTGCTACCTGAGGTTTGGAAATCACAGGATGCAATATCTTAATTTTTGCTGTGGAACTTGATAATAGAGCATTCCATAATGAATGCCTTATAAGGGGACATGAGTATGAGTAGGCAGAGGGCACATGTATCTAGAGCTTCAGTCACTGTAGGTATCAGGAAGAAAGGCACATTTAGAATACACCTTTACACACATGGATTTTTTTTTTTAACCCCTCCTGAACTTTTTCTTTATTTTTATTGTTTATTTCCACATTCTCTTTATCCCGTCTACCATTGATAGGCATTTAGCTTTATTCCATGTTTTTGCTTTTGTGGATAGTGCTGCAATGAACATATACAGTGTCATTATAATAGAACGATATATATTCCTTTGAGTTTATACCCAGTAATAGGATTGCAGGGTTAAATGGTAGTTCTGTTTTTAGCTCTTTGAGGAACTGCCACACTGCTTTCCACAATGGATGAACTAATGTACACTCCCACCAACAGTGTATAAGCATTCCTTTTTCTCTACAACTCACCAGCATCTTTTGACTTTTTAATAATGGCCATTCTGACTGGTGTATCTCATTGTGGTTTTGATTTGCATTTCTCTAATGATCAGTGATGTTGAGCTTTTTTTCATGTGATTGTTGGCCACGTGCGTGTTTTCTTTTGCAAAGTGTCTGTTCATGTCCTTTGCCCACTTTTTAATGTGGTTGTTATTTTCCTGTATTTTTCTTTAAGTTCCTTATAGATAATGGTTATTAGTTGTTAGATGGATAGGTTGCAAAACTTTTCTGCAAATCTGTAGGTTGTCTCTCTACTCTGTCAATGGTTTCCTTTGCTGTTCAGAAGCTCTTTAGTTTAGTTGGATCTCATTTGTCCATTTTTGCTTTTGTTGCAATTGTTTTTGGCATCTTCATCATGAAATCTTTGCCCGTTCCTATATCCAGAATTGTATTGCTTAGGTTGTCTTCCAGGGTTTTTATAGTTTTGGGGTTTATATTTAAGTCTTCAGTGCATCTTGAGTTGATAATTTGTATATGATGTAAGGAGGGGTCCAGTTTATGGCTAGCCAATTACCCCAGCACTGTTTATTGAATAGAGAGTCCTTTCCCCATTACTTGTTTTTGTCAGCTTTGTCAAAGATCAGATGGTTGTAAGTGTGTGGGTGGCCTTATTTCTGAGCTCTCTATTCAGTTCCACTGGTCTGTGTGTTTTTTTTGTACCAGTACCACACTGTTTTGGTTACTGTAGCTCTGTAGTATAGTTTGAAGTTGTATAGCATAATGCCTCCAGCTTTGTTCATTTTGCTTAGAATTGCCTTGGCTATTCAGCCTTTTTTCTTGTTGTTGTTCCATATGAATTTTAAAATAATTTTGTCTAGTTTATGAAGAATATCATTAGTAGTTTGATAGGAATAGCATTGAATGTATAAATTGCTTTGGGCAATATGACCATTTCAACAATATTGATTCTTCCTATCCGTGAGCATGGAATGTTTTTCCATTTGTTTTGTCATCTCTAATTTCTTTGAGCAGTCTTTTGGAGTACAAAATGATGAGTTGATGGGTGCAGCACACCAACATGGCACAAGTATACATATGTAACAAACCTGCATGTTATGCACATGTACCGTAGAACTTAAAGTATAATAAATATATTAATTAATTAATTAATTTTAAAAAAAAGACTGTAGAGACCTTTTACCTCCCTGGTTAGCTGTATTCCTAGGTATTTTATTCTTTTTGTGGCAGTTGTGAATGGGATTGCATGCCTGATTTACCTCTTTACTTGACTTTTGTTAGTGTGTAGGAATGCTACTGATTTTTGTACATTGATTTTGTACCCTGCGATATTGCTGAAGTTGTTTATCAGCTTATGAAGCTTTTTGGACCAAGACTAGAGTTTTCTAGATACAGAATCATGTAATTTGCATACTATGATAGTTTGACTTTCTCTCTTCCTATTTGGATGACCTTTATTTCTTTCTGTCACCTGATTGCTCTGCCCAGGACTTCTAATACTATTTTGAATAGGAGTGGTAATAGAGGGCATCCTTGTCTTGTGCCAGTTTTCAAGAGGAATATTTGCAACTTTTGCCCATTCAGTATAATGTTGGCTGTGGGTCTCCTCCAGCCGGAATTCCAGAGGCGTGAGGCAAGAGCCAGTTGCGTCTTGCCAGTTCAACTCACTCATTCCCCTGGAGTTCTTGTGGGCCAGGAACCAGTCCTGGTGTGCGGTAGCCCCATTCAGGATTCCCAGCTTCCTCCTCCTTCAACCAAGCTTCTGTGTCTTCCCTCCATCCACTCTCATTGCCTTGTCTCTGAAGATCTGTTAGGAGTGTGCCAGTCATCCTTGTCTTTCGGTGGCAGCTTTTCCACCTTGCTGCATCTAGTCATCCATCTTGCCCAACCCCATTATTCTTTTTTTTTTTTTTTTTTGAAACAGAATCTCACTCTGTCACCCAGGCTGGAGTACAGTGGTGCAATCTGGGCTCACTGCAAGCTCCGCCTCCCAGGTTCACACCATTCTCCTCCCTCAGCCTCCCCAGTAGCTGGGACTATAGGCACCCACCACCACGCCCGGCTAATGTTTTGTATTTTTAGTAGAGACAGGGTTTCACAATGTTAACCAGGATGGTCTCAATCTCCTGACCTGTGATCCTCCCACTCGGCGTCCCAAAGTGCTGGATTACAGGCGTGAGCCACCGCGCCCGGCCTCCAACCCCATTATTCTTGATAAGTTAGGACTTACTCCTGCCATTTTGTTATTTGTTTTCTGGTTGTTTTGTGATCCCTCTCTTCCTTCTTTTCTTCCTTCCTGTCTTCCTTTTAGTTAAGGCAATTTTCTGTGGTTGTATGTTTTAATTTCTTTTTATTATTATTATTATTATTATTATTATTATTATTATTATTATTATTATTTTGAGACAGAGTTTCACTCTGTCACCCAGGCTGGAGTGCAGTGGCGTGATTTCCGCTTACTGCAATCTCTGCCTTCCCGGGTTTGAGCAATTCTCCTTCCTTAGCCTCCTAAGTAGCTGGAATTATAAGCACCCGCCACCACGCACAGCTAATTTTCGCATCTTTACTAGAGACGGTTTCACCATGTTGACCAGGCTGGTCTTGAACTCCTGACCTCAGGTGATCCATCCACCTTGGCCTCCCAAAGTGCTGGGATCACAGGCCTGAGCCACCGCGCCTGGTATGATTTCTTGCTTATAGTTTTTTGTTTATCTGTTGTATGTTTGTTTATTTGAAGTTACCATGAGGCTTGCAAATAATATAATGCATCATTTTAAGCTGATGATAACACTGATTGCATAAACAAGCAAATAAAGTACAAACAAGCAAAGAGAAGACTAATGTTCTTTTGCCAGTGAGTTTTATACTTTCATATAATTTTTCATTGTTCATTAACATCCTTTTTTTCAGACTGAGAAACTCCCTTTAGTATTTCTTGTAGGACAGGTTTGGTATTGAAATTCCTCAGTTTCTGTTTGTGTGGGAAAGTCTTTATTTCTCCTTTGCTTTTGAAAGATATTTTCACCAGATATATTCTTCTAGGTTAAAAGTTGTTTGTTTGTTTGTTCCTTCACCCCTTTAAACATCTCATGTCACTCTCTTCTGGCCTATAAGTTTTCTACTGAAAAGTCTACTGCCAGATGTATTGGAGCTCCTTTGTATGTTGTTTGCTTTCTCTTGCTGCATTTAGGATCCTTTCTTTATCCTTGACCGTTGAGAGTTTGATTATTAAATGGTGGGAGATAGTCTTCATTGAGTTAAATGTGCTTGGTGTTGCATAACCTTCTTTTTCTTGAATATTGATAGTTTTCTCTAGGTTTGGGAAATTCTCTGTTGTTATCCTTTTGAATAAACTTTATACCCTATCTGTCTCTCTGCCTCCTCTTTAAGGCCAATAACTCTTAGATTTAGGCCATTTGAGGCATTTAGCCCATTTGAGGCTATTTTCTAGATCTTGTAGATGTGCTTCATTGTTTTTTGTTCATTTTTCTTTTGTCTCCTCTGATGGTACATTTTCAAATAACCTGTCTTCAAGCTCACTAATTCTTTCTTCTCCTTGATCAGTTCCTCTATTAAGAGACTCTTAATACATTCTTTAGTATGTCAATTGCATTTTTTGACTCCAGAATTTCTGCTTGATTCTTTTAAATTATTTTAATATCTTTATGAAATTTATCTGATAGGATTATCAGTTTCTTCTCCATATTATCTTGAATTTCATGAATTTCCTCAAGACACCTATTTTGAATTCTCTGTCACATATATTCACATGTATCTGTCTCTTCAGGATTGGTCCCTGAGGACTTATTTAGTTCGTTTGGTGATGTCGTGTTTCCTGGATGGTCTTGATGGTTGTGGACACTGATTCGTGTCTGGGCATTGAAGAGTTAGGTATTTATTATAAACTTTGTAGTCTAGCCTTGTTTGTACCCATCCTTCTTGGGAAGGCTTTCTAGGTATTCAAAGGGAGATGGATGTTGTGATCTAAGTTCTTGGTCACTCCATCTGTATCTGCATTGGAAGGCATCCCAAACTGGGTAATGCTATGACTGTTGTAATCTTGCAGACTCATAGAGCTACCGCCTTGGTGGTCTTCGATAAGATCTGGAAGAACTGTCTGGATTACCAGGCAGAGATTCTTGTTCTCTTCCCTTACTTTTTCCCAAACAGAATCTCTCTCTGTCTGTGCTAAGCTGTCTGGAAAGCTGGTGGAGAGGTGACACAACCACCCCTCTGGTTCCCTTCATGGGGACCACACTGGGTTAGACCTGAAGCCTGCATAACAGTGGGTCTCACCCAAGATCCACAGTAACTACTGCCTGGCCTCCGCCTTTGTTTGCTCAAGGCTCTAAGGCTCCACATTCAGCAGGTGGCAAAGCCAGCTGCTCTTGTGTTCTTCCCTTCTGGGCTGCAAATTTCCCCCAGCCCTAGGCCTGTCCCAAGATGCTATCCAAGATCCAGGGCCTGGAGTCAGAATGTTTAGGAATCTGCCTGGAGCTCTATTCTACTTCAGCTGAGTTGGCACCCAAGCCATAAGACAAAATCCTTTCTACCCTTCCCTCCCCTTTCCACAAGCAAAGGAGTCTGTCCCTGTGATCACTAGCACCCCAGGCCCACAGCAGGTATTGCCTGGCTATTGCTGATGTTCACTCAGGGTCCAAGGGCTCTTCGGTCAGCTTGTGGTAAATGCTACCAGGACTATGTCTCTTCTGGGCAGTGAGCTCCCCTACAGCCCAGGGAAGGTCCAGAAATGGCATCCGAAAGCCAAGGCCTGGAATTAGGGTCCCCAAGGGTCTGCTTGGTACCCTAGCCCACTGTGGCTGAGCTGGTACCTAAGCTGTATGTCAAAGTCCTCTTTACTATTTCCTCTTCTTTTCTCAAGCAGAAGTCTCTTCCCATAGTGTCCACAGCTGGGAATGTGCTATGTCACACCTGAAGGTAGCATGTCTCTGAGTCTCACTGAAGACCCACTGCAAGTACCGTCTGGGTACCACTGCTGATTATTCAGGGCCCAAAAGGGCTCTTTAGACAACAGATGTTGAATCCTGCCAGGATTGAGTCATTTCCTTCAAGAGAACGAGTTTCCTCTGCCCCAGGGTATGTCTGGAAATGTCATCCAGGAGCTAGGGCCTGAAACAGGGGCCTCAGGACTCTGCCTGGTGCCCTATCCTACTGTGGCTGAGGTGATATTCAAGCTGCAAGACAGTTTTCTTTACTCTTCCTTCTCCTCTCCTCAAGCAAAAGGAAAGAGTCTGTCCTGGAGCTGTGAGCTGTGCTGCCTGGGGTTTGCGAAGGTGTGGCAGAAGCAATCTTCTGGCCACCCTGGCTGTTGTCTCACTAGGTCATGTGCCCCCCAAGTCCACTGGCTTTCAGCCCAGCACAGGACTTGGAGTCTTGGTGGCCTAGATTGCCTTTCAGGTTTATTTAGGCCCCCAGAACTCTTTAGTCCACAGTGGCAAAGCTTGTCGGAACTCGGGTTCCGCCTGCTGGGATAGGTGATTTCCCTCTGGCTGTGGCTGGTGTAAATGCTCCCTCTGTGGGTGCCAGCTGAGTTCTGCCTGGTGTTTCTTTTCACTGTGACAGGGCAGCACTGAGTTCCAATGCAGTCCCACAATCACTGTACTCTCTCCTGCAAGCACACAGATTCTCTCTCCCCCGGCCACGCGGCTGCTGCCAGGGGATGAGTGAGGGTTGGCATTGGCAGTTAAAGACTGTCTTTCCTAACCCCTTTAGTGCCTCTTTCAGTGATATGAAGTTAAAATCTGGTACAGTGATTGCTTACCTGATTTTTGGTTCTCATGAAGGTGATTTTATTGCAAATAGGTTTTGAATTTGGAATTCCTTCGGAGAGGACGATTAGTGGAGGCTTCTATTCGGCCATCTTGCTCTGCCTCCAGTCACATTTGGCATTATTAAACAACCTCGAAACAGTAGTATACTTATCAGTGTGTTTAATTTGAGAATAAAAAGTAGAGCTATGGATGATATATATCAAAGGTTCCTACTAAGCTATAAAATTCTTTAAAAGGGTACCGTATTCCAGAATCCTTGATCATGTTTCCCAACACAGTTGTTTGCCAGCCTTCTGCCTTATACTTGGAAATTTCAACTGTTGACACCAGGGAATCTATTTCTGTGGCATATGTTTTACTTAGAAGGTACTGTAGGGTTATGTGGTTTTACATTATATTAGGAAACTTGAGACATTCCAGGTCAGAATTATTCCTACTGCAAGTGCCTTTCCCTTTGGTGTTTGTCACTAAAATGTTTGTCTGTCATCATGTGAAATATTCAAAAGAATGACAAAGAAAGGAGTCTTAACAAAAAGTGTTGTAACTAATACTTGAGACTAATCACAGTACAGAACACATTACTACAGCAACTAACCTAAATGCTGCTTGCAATATAATAGTCAAGACATTAAGAGAATTTAGCCCTAAATGGTCTTACTAACTGTTTTCTACAGTAATGGTCCTGTGAATGCCATCAAATTAGTGATGGTGATAACAATAATGTGTTTTCCTTTTGGTATGGTACCCCCTTAACAAATTGATTTTAAGTCAAAACTTGATACCTCTTTTGAGACAGGTCATGCACTTGTAACGACTCCCATTTTTTCTCTATAGTTAATCAGCTGTGTTCAGCGAATACTTATGAACAGAAGGCTCCAGCAGCAGTACAATCAGCAGCAACAGCAACAAATGACTTATCAACAAGCAACACTGGGTCACCTCATGATGCCAAAGCCTCCAAATTTGATCATGAATCCTTCTAACTACCAGCAGATTGATATGAGAGGAATGTATCAGCCAGTGGCTGGTGGTATGCAGCCACCACCATTACAGCGTGCACCACCCCCAATGAGAAGCAAAAATCCAGGACCTTCCCAAGGGAAATCAATGTGATTTTGCACTAAAAGCTTAATGGATTGTTAAAATCATAGAAAGATCTTTTATTTTTTTAGGAATCAATGACTTAACAGAACTCAACTGTATAAATAGTTTGGTCCCCTTAAATGCCAATCTTCCATATTAGTTTTACTTTTTTTTAAAAAATAGGGCATACCGTTTCTTCCTGACATTTGTCAGTGATGTTGCCTAGAATCTTCTTACACACATTGAGTACAGAAGATATTTCAAATTGTTTTCAGTGAAAACAAGTCCTTCCATAATAGTAACAGCTCCACAGATTTCCTCTCTAAATTTTTATGCCTGCTTTTAGCAACCATAAAATTGTCATAAAGTTAATAAATTTAGGAAAGAATAAAGATTTATATATTCATTCTTTACATAGAAAAACACACAGCTGAGTTCTTAGAGTTGATTCCTCAAGTTATGAAATACTTTTGTACTTAATCCATTTCTTGATTAAAGTGATTGAAATGGTTTTAATGTTCTTTTGACTGAAGTCTGAAACTGGGCTCCTGCTTTTTATTGTCTCTGTGACTGAAAGTTAGAAACTGAGGGTTATCTTTGACACAGAATTGAGTGCAATATTCTTAAATACTACTGCTCTAAAAGTTGGAGGAGTCTTACAGTTATCTTAGCATTGTATAAACAGCCTTAAGTATAGCCTAAGAAGAGAATTCCTTTTTCTTCTTTAGTCCTTCTGCCATTTTTTATTTTCAGTTATATGTGCTGAAATAATTACTGGTAAAATTTCAGGGTTGTGGATTATCTTCCACACATGAATTTTCTCTCTCCTGGCACGAAAATAAAGCACATCTCTTAACTGCATGGTGCCAGTGCTAGTGCTTCATCCTGTTGCTGGCAGTGGGATGTGGACTTAGAAAATCAAGTTCTAGCATTTTAGGAGGTTAACACTGAAGTTGTGGTTGTTAGGTTCACACCCTGTTTTATAAACAACATCAAAATGGCAGAACCATTGCTGACTTTAAGTTCACATGAGGAATGTGCTTTAACAATTCCCAGTACTATCAGTATTGTGAAATAATTCCTCTGAAAGATAAGAATCACTGGCTTCTATGCGCTTTTCTCTCATCATGTTCCTTTACCCCAGTTTCCTTACATTTTTAAAAATTGTTTCAGAGTTGTTTTTTCTTTAGATTTTGAGGCAATTATTAAATCAAAATTAATTCATCCAATACCCCTTTACTAGAAGTTTTACTAGAAAATATATTACATTTTATTTTTTCTTAATCCAGTTCTGTAAAAATGACCTATAATTTTATTCATGTACAATTTTGATTACTTGAATTCTTAAAGAAAACATTGTTTTTGGCTATGGGAGTCAACTCAACATGGCAAAACCATTTTGAGATGATGATATAACAGGTAGTGAAACAACTTAAGAATTCCAGAAAAAAAAAAAAAGAAAAGAAAACTGGGTGTAGGCTTTGCTTTAAGTATCACTGGATTAGAATGAGTTTAACATTAGCTAAAACTGCTTTGAGTTGTTTGGATGATTAAGAGATTGCCATTTTTATCTTGGAAGAACTGGTGGTAAAACATCCAAGAGCACTAGGATTGTGATACAGAATTTGTGAGGTTTGGTGGATCCACGCCCCTCCCCCCCACCTTCCCATGATGAAATATCACTAATAAATTCTGTATATTTAGATATTATGCTAGCCATGTAATCAGATTTATTTAATTGGGTGGGGCAGGTGTGTATTTACTTTAGAAATAATGAAAAAGACAAGATTTATGAGAAATATTTGAAGGCAGTATACTCTGGCCAACTGTTATCAGTTGGTATTTCTACAAGTTCGGAATATTTTAAACCTGATTTACTAGACCTGGGAATTTTCAACATGGTCTGATTATTTACTCAAAGACATAGGTGTGAAAATTTTAGGCAACCTTCTAAACCTTTTTCATCATGGATGAAACTATAACTTAAAGAATAATACTTAGAAGGATTAATTGGAAATCAGAGTTTGAAATAAAACTTGGACCACTTTGTATACACTCTTCTCACTTGACATTTTAGCTACATAATATGTACTTTGAGTATAACATCAAGCTTTAACAAATATTTAAAGACAAAAAAATCACATCAATAAAATACTAAAAGGCTCATTTTTATATTTGTTTTAGATGTTTTAAATAGTTGCAATGGATTAAAAATGATGATTTAAAATGTTGCTTGTAATACAGTTTTGCCTGCTAAATTCTCCACATTTTGTAACCTGTTTTATTTCTTTGGGTGTAAAGCGTTTTTGCTTAGTATTGTGATATTGTATATGTTTTGTCCCAGTTGTATAGTAATGTTTCAGTCCATCATCCAGCTTTGGCTGCTGAAATCATACAGCTGTGAAGACTTGCCTTTGTTTCTGTTAGACTGCTTTTCAGTTCTGTATTGAGTATCTTAAGTACTGTAGAAAAGATGTCACTTCTTCCTTTAAGGCTGTTTTGTAATATATATAAGGACTGGAATTGTGTTTTTAAAGAAAAGCATTCAAGTATGACAATATACTATCTGTGTTTTCACCATTCAAAGTGCTGTTTAGTAGTTGAAACTTAAACTATTTAATGTCATTTAATAAAGTGACCAAAATGTGTTGTGCTCTTTATTGTATTTTCACAGCTTTGAAAATATGTGCACATGTTTCATAGAAAATGTATAGCTTTTGTTATCCTATATAATGGTGGTTCTTTTGCACATTTAGTTATTTAATATTGAGAGGTCACGAAGTTTGGTTATTGAATCTGTTATACTAAATTCTGTAAAGGGAGATCTCTAATCTCAGAGAGAATTTACATACCAGGAAGCCCATGTGTGTTTGTGTTAGTTTTGGGTGTCTTTGTGTAATCCAGCCCCATTTCCTGTTTCCCAACAACTGTAACACTCATTTTAAGTCAAGCAGGGCTACCAACCCACACTTGATAGAAAAGCTGCTTACCATTCAGAAGCTATAGCAGGTAGATGGAAACCTTATTATCTGGCCTCCAAAGAAGTTGAATATTTTGTAGCCTTCCCTTAGCTGTGTTCATTTTCCCTCCATTATCATAAAATCAGATCCATATTTATGTGCCCCAAACAAAACTTCTTAAGAGCAGTTACGTATCTGTCCCAGTAGCCCTTGTTTCCTATGAGGGTAGCATGTTGTGAGGCTATAGAGACTTATTCAACAGTAAAACAGGTCAATCCTTTTACATGTCTATTATACTAAAAATTATGTTCAGGGTATTACTACTTTATTTCACCAGACTCAGTCTCAAGTGACTTGGCTATCTCCAAATCAAATCTATCCTTAGAGAATAAACATTTTTCTACCGTTAATTTTTTTCAAGTCTATAATCTGAGCCAGTCCCCACGGAGTGACAAGTTTCAGAAATGCTTTCATCTTTGCAACATTTTATATATACTATTATATGGGGTGAATAAAGTTTTAAATCCGAAATATATACTGTGTCAAAGCTCAATATGTGCCAGGTAACTAAACTGTTCACATCACTAGCATTGGATGTAATAACAGGATAGTGGCTCACCCCCAAGAGCTGCCATAAAATTCCACTATGATAGATACTACCACCCTCTCTTTGGAACAACCTTCCTGATACCATTGTGCCAGTGAACTAAGGGAATCATCCTTCCTCCTTGCTCTCTAGGGATCTGTCTTTTTGATAGTGACTGCTGCACAGACCTTCACCAAGAAAGACAGCATATAAATTGAGGCCATTAGTAAAGATAGTAAGGATACAACTATAATTGAAAGAATGAAGGAGTGAGGCAAATCCTAAAATACTGCAAGTAGGCCCTCTTTAATACAACATATCACAAGCAGTCTCTACCCAGCAACACTCCCCTACATTAAGTTCCTGAACATTCCACCCTTCTCTGATAGAAACATGTAAGGGGATAGGGGAGCTTGGCTGTAATCTTCAGCTTTGCAAATCAGATGACTACTAAGAGACTTTCCTATTAAGTATACCCAGGTCCATCCCTATGCTCCTCGTGTCATATATGTGTTGTTTTTCAAGAAAGGTGAAGAAAGATGGCTTATCAGATGCAAGGATGGAATTTGTTTTAGTTATATGTGGAGAAAGTATAGTACTGAAAGAGAACAAAGAGAAGGATCGGGAAAGAGACTAAATTGGAGCGGATTGATAAAGAGCCTTGAAATCCTGAATGAGTAATTCAGTATAGAGGATAACAAGGGTTTGTGAGGCAGATGATAATGTTTCCCAAGTAAAGATGGCTATTTGGGTGAGGGTAATTTAGTTTAGAATGCAAGGTGAAGAAAGATGGGAAACAGGAAGATAATTGGTCCAAGCATGAAGGACAGAAGGAAAAAAAGTCATTAGAGGCTGTATGGGATAGTGAACTTTTACAATGATACTTATAATAAAAACCTGTTATTTTACTTTCCCCCTAAGGAGGCTTTGTTTCGGAATTTTGATTTTTACACACAAAATTCGCTTATTCTGATCACTCTCAAACATACTGGTATGTTCGTTAGTGGCATCCCGTTCTTTCTCAATTTTTTTTATTCCTTTACATTTGCAGAAAGTGAGGTTGGTCCATTGAGTGTAATTCTACTTCTTCTCTCAAGCCAATTCTTTAAAAAGTGAAATCCAAATATTTCTGTTACATTTCTGTGAGACCCATTCATTCAAAGTGCTAGTATCTTTGTGGGTAATGTTACGTTTATAAGCTTTCCTTAGTAGTTTCAACGTGCTTTGTAGTTATCATGTGTTAACCTATACACAACGTATCTGTGAGAGAAGTGAGAATAATTCCATTTTTCTTATGACAAGCTATAAGTGAAACCAAAATCAAATCTGTTACACTTAGGGAGGCAGAAGACATATTCTAGTTAGTTAAATTCTCCAGGTCTTTCATATCTAATTTGAGAAACTGGGACAATAATAATACCTTGCCTGCTAGAGGGCAGGGGACTAGACCAGGTGATTTCCTAAGTCCTGTTCAGCTCCCTGAGTTAAACTTTGAGCAAAGCACAGTCTAAAGCCAAAAGGCAATGTGTTTGTCTAAGGTTACAGGGTACATTTGTAAACAGTACTAGAAATCCCTTCCCTTTGGCTAACCCTCTCCCCTACTAAGCTATACCTTTTCTTTCCCTCTGTGTAGAAAAATGAGAGGTCTGACGGATATTTTAATGACAAAGCAGGTAAGTTAAGTTGTAATTGGCTCTAATTACAACTTCCACTAGCTGTAACCTGTATCTTTTGCCCAGAGGCTCTCCCAGAGCTTCCTACTGCCTTTGAAACTCATTGCAGAAAATGAAAAACCATGTTTAAGGATCTGATTCTTGTATCTTGGTTGGCTGATTGGGTTACAAACATGACAAAACATCAAGGAAAATATAGATCAGCTTTGTGAAGCCCACTTTTAAGCAAATAATTGGTGATTTACCACTCTTGTTCATAACTGTAAAGCCAAATTAGACCAATGTTTAAATTGTCTGGTCTGGAAAAAGTTTATAGTGAGTTATAGGCAATATTTATGTTGACTCCTACGTAACTACGTGGTACACCTTTTTTGAGATGTAGGTTTTATAGTCAAATTGTGTGACAAAAACTAAGAAAACTAATAGACAAGTTTTATTTTTTTCTGTAGCTGCTTGTCCCCACATGCCAGTAACAAAGCAGGTAGACACACTAGCCTATTGAATACATTCAATGAAAACAAAACCAAACTTAAGAAAAGGTGGGAGGGGGACGTGGTTTACAACCATTTTAGGTTTTATTAGTTTATCCCCAACTCTTAGTAAGTTTTCAACAATACAGCATGGAGAGGTTGGGCTTCAAAGGCTTTAGCGATGCGGGCTGGCTTGGATCTTTAAGAAAGTAAACCTTTTATTCTATTGGCAACTTTTCCACCCTCTCTTCCCACGTCTTGCACACACTATCCCTAAATATGCTAAGCTCAAGTGAAGTGCCTGCCTGCGATTTTTTCCCCCTTTACTTGTCCAAAGGATCTTTCCCCAACTCTAGCCCCGTGCCACCCCCGCCCCCCACCCCCCTACACACACCTTATATTCTATGCCTAAGTGTGTGAGGTCGGGAGGACTGGTAGAACCTTAGAATGCCAGAGATGGTAGGGATCTTAGAGACTATGTAGCCCAGCCCCCTACCTTTACAATCAGGAAGACAAAGGCCCAGGGAGGGGAAAAGGTGCCCCAGGGTACTCATGTCTTCTAGCTTTTATTCCAGTTCTCATTCCACTCCATTCAGATGCCTCTTATTACATTTAGATTCTAATTCATTTTCTTCAATCCGCCAGACCACATTAAGCAAATTTTCAGAATAATGGGTACTGAATGAACTAAGCTTTAAAATGAGAACTCTTTGTGAGAAGTAGAATATGTAAACCAAAATGAAAGGGAAACGTTCTTGTGATAACTGTAAAACAGGAAGCTCCCTGACACTTCCCCTAAACCTTTAATTTGGTATCCAGAATATTGGCTTCAGGATTTTGTTTCAGAGGGATATTTAATTTCTTTAAATGGTTCTTTCACCACACTCAGCATGGTTTAGGCCAATAGGATCTAGAAGCTCTGTTCTACTTTCTGGATCTCAGTATCCAGTGACAAGGATGGAATCATTCAGCCTTCCTTAAACCAGGCAAGTTTAT
The DNA here is from genome assembly GCF_002776525.5 of Piliocolobus tephrosceles. Lineage (NCBI taxonomy): Eukaryota > Metazoa > Chordata > Mammalia > Primates > Cercopithecidae > Piliocolobus > Piliocolobus tephrosceles. The sequence continues at coordinate 76,467,252 of NC_045445.1, forward strand.
GCACCGAGTACTTTAAAATCCTCTATTTCAAATGAGAAATGATGATATATTCACAAGAAAACAAAATAGAAAGCTCTATGTTAGTATAGTGATCTCTGTCAGAATAAGGGTGACTGTTCTTGAGTTATAGGGATGGACCATGAACAGTTTACGTATTTCCGAAGAAATGAAAGACAGCAAAATGATTTTTTTTTTTTTTTTTTTTGAGACAAGGTCTCGCTGTGTGTCACTCAGGCTGGAATGCAATGGAGTGATCTTGGCTCACTGCAGCCTCGACCTCCTGGGCTCAAGCAATCCTCCCACCTCAGCCTCCCAAGTAGTGCAACTACAAGAGTGCATCACCATGCCTGACTAATTTTGTTTATTTTTTGTAGAGATGATGTCTCACTATGTTGGCCAGGCTGATCTTGAACTCCTGGGTTCAAGTGATCCTCTAGCCTCAGCTTCCCAAAGTGCTGGGATTACAGAAGTTAGCCAGTATGTCCGGTCCTAAAATGATTTTAATATGCTAGCACTTGGGAGAGTGGATCCATCTCTAAACTTGGACAAGTTACTGATTTGTTTTTTCTAAGACCAACCGAGAGGGCACAAAAGAACCAGCGAGTAGGCAAGGGTAACAGCAAAACTGCACATTTATTTTTGGTCACTTAAGGTGTGGGGGAGAAGTCTGTCGGCCTCCGGCAAAGGAGGCCAGCAGAGTCCCCCGGTGGGGCTCTCGGACGGACTTCCCACAGTCCCGACATCCTGACAGGAGTGGGGCTGTGAGAAGGCCGCGTGGCTCACTGGCCGAGAGTGGCTTTTCTAGGAGTGGGAGGGCAATAGGTGGGGCACGGGCGTGTCGGGGGCGTTCCGCAGGTGCGACCAGGTAAATCTTGGTCTCTTCGGATTGACGTCACCTGGCACATGCCCAGTTGATCTGCACCTTCCCCGGCGCCGGCTGCATTTTCGCGCGCGCGGGTAAAGCTGGTGAAGAACCCGGAAGTGCACCATCTTGCCTCCGTTCGTCCAAACAGTCCAACCTTTTATTGATAATAGTGATAAAGGGGCGCCGTCGTCTGTCTGGCTACTTCCTGCTGTTAAGGGGCGTCGTTAAGGTCGGGGCCCATGGTTGGTATTTGGACGCACGGATGAAAAATAAAATAAGGCACGGTATTAGTATAGGAATGAGGAATGGAAGCATTTGTTGGAATATGGGCAAAACCCAGAAGGAAGGTCCTGGCAAGGTTGGGGAGTATGAGATAGTTAAGAAAATTTAGTAAGTTTGAGGCGAGTGGGGGAAAGCCAAACTGATTTCCACTGATTGCTTTCGGTAGGGGCCCTTTTTAGTTGGGAATGAGGAATGAGTGCTCAAAGTACTTGTTGGCTAGGCAGCAATTAAGGATTGGAGTTTTTCGTGGAGTGGATGGCTTTCCACTTACTCCTACTACAGAGATATTGGATGGAAGGCTAGGTCCAGAGAAGGACGGCAAAACAGAATAGGTAGCCTCGCTGTTGATTAAAAAATTAATTGTCTTACCCGCTACCAGGAGAGTTACCCGCGGCTCGGCGAGGGTGATGGGGGTCCCCGAGTCTCGGCACCTTCAGTTGTCATCGTCCAGATGTAGGAGCTGGAAGGAGCTCCCAGGATCCTGGGAAAGGGGGTCACGTGGAGGCGCGGCACCTGTTCTCAGGGTGGGGCAATCAGACTTCCAGTTTCCTCCCTGCTGGCAAGCAGGGCAGGGGGTTGCTGGTGGACGAGGGTTAGGACATTCACTGGCCCAATGTCCTGATGCCTTGCACTTATAGCAAGGCTGCGTTGGGACTCGGGGACCCTGCGGACACCTGTTGGCATAGTGTCCTGCCTTGCCACACTTATAGCAGGCTCCTTTCATGGCCTTGGAGTCTGTGGGGTATGTGCTCTCTGGTCTGGGGTTACGACTGGGCTGTAAAGCCGCTGCTAGGAGCTGGGCCTTCTGTTTGAGGCGTGCCTGTTGCACTGCCTCAGCCGTCTCCTCTCTGGAGTTATAGACCTTAAAGGCTAATTTAACCAGGTCTTGTATTGGTGCCTGAGGACCATCCTCTACCTTTTGAAGTTTTTTACGAATGTCAGGAGCTGATTGAGAAATGAAATAAGACGCCTAAATGGTGGCCCCTGTGGGGGAGGTAGGATCTAACCGGGTATACTGGGTTAGAACCTCAGTCAGTTTAGGGTAGAGGTTAGGATAACCTGGAGGTCATGCCAGGTTAAGTCATAGGCCTGACAAAGGTGTCTAAATTCCTTTATGTATATGGTAGGATTAGCTGAGAAATCACCTAAACGCTTCTCAATTTTGGAAAGATCAGCCAATGAAAAAGGGACATGTACTCTGACTACCCCCTCCGCCCCAGCCACCTCTCGCAAAGGTGCTAACACTGTAGGAGGGTGTGGGCAGAGATAGGGGACTCAAGACAGCCAGTTGGGGGCCCCAAAGGAGGCACAGGACCGAGTGGATTACTAGTAGATAAGGAAGAGGAAGAAGGAGTCTGGATGGGGGGAGGAGGAGGAGTCTGGGCAGGAAGGGAGGGGGTGGGGAGAGCGGGGAGACAAGGAGTATAGGGACGAGAGCCTAAGGCCCAGAAGCCTTGTACGTAAATTAATTTCGGACCACTTGCCTAGTCACTGGCAGAAATTGCTGAGGTCGATCACGCCACAGTGGAAAGGAAAATTAACCGCTTCCTCCTAAGGTCTTGTTCGAACTGTAAGATTTTTAAATTGGCTAGGAGGCACCCTAAGGGGGTACTCTTTGGAAATTTGGACTGGGGGTTCCCCGTTTGTTTCCTCTTTACTTACACAATGGACACAAAAATCTTGGTCTCTTCGGATTGACGTCACCTGGCGCATGCCCAGTTGATCTGCACCTTCCCCGGTGCCGGCTGCATTTTCGTGCGCGCGGGTAAAGCTGGTGAAGAACCCGGAAGTGCACCATCTTGCCTCCGTTCGTCCAAACAGTTACTTCACCTCTCTGAATCTTCTCCCACACAGTGATCAAGATTATTGAACACCTATTGTGTTTCAGGCACTACGGCCAATCACTTTTTGTTACTCCTGTGTTACAGATGAGAAAATAGGTTGGAAATACTTATTCACCCAGTGTCTCACAACTAACTGGAAAAGGTAAATGTTTTTTTTTTTTTTTTTTTCCCATTGAACAAGCCTGCAATTCTTCCTTGAACTATGATTTAACCCCAGCCTTTTGTAAACCATTTAGAGTACCTTATTCCTTATTTTGTTCTTTTGCATATCAGCTCTTACGTCTGTTTTTACTTTAAGCAAGACTAAAATAAAACAGAATACTTCCTGATATGATTTGGATCTGTGTCCCCACCATATCTCATGTTGAATTGTAATCCGCAGCGCTGGAGGGCCTGGTGGAGGTGAGAAGTGATTGGATCATGGGGGCGGATTTCTTTTCTTTTCTTTTCTTTTTTAAATTTATTTATCTTTAAGTTCTGAGATAAATGTGCAGAACATACAGGTTTGTTACATAGGTATACATGTGCCATGGTGGTTTGCTGCACCTACTGACCTGTCCTCTAAGGTCCTTCCTCTCACCCCCCAACCCCCACAGGCCCTGGTGTGTGTTGTTCCCCTCCTTTTGTCCATGTGTTCTCATTGTTCAGCTCCCACTTATGAGTGCCAGCATGCAGTGTTTGGTTGTCTGTTCCTGTGTTAGTTTGCTGAGGATGATGGCTTTCAGCTTCATCCATGTCCCTGCAAAGGACATCCTCTCCTTCCTTTTTATGGCTGCATAGTATTCCATGGTGTATATGTACCACATTTTCTTTATCCATTCTATCCTTGATGGGCATTTGGGTTGGTTCTATGACTTTGCTGTTGTAAATAGTGCTGCAATAAACATACGTGTGCATTTGTCTTTATAGTAGAATGATTTAATTCCTTTGGGTATGTACCCAGTAATGGGGTTGCTGGGTCAAATGGTATTTCTTGTTCTAGACCCTTGAGGAATCACCATACTGTCTTCCACAATGGTTGAACTAATTTACATTCCCACCAACAGTGTAAAAGTGTTCCTATTTTTCCACAGCCTTGCTAACATCTATTGTTTCTTGACTTTTTAATAATTGCCATTCTAACTGGTGTGAGATGGTATCTCATTGTGGTTTTGATTTGCCTTTCTCTAATGATCAGTGTTGCTGAGCTTTTTTTCATGTGTTTGTTGGCCTCGTAAATGTCTTTTTTTGAGAAATGTCTGTTCATATCCTTTGCCCACTTTTTGATGTGGTTTTTTGTTTTCTTCTTGTAAATTCATTTAAGTTCCTTGGAAATTCTGGATATTAGACCTTTGTCAGATGGATAGATTGCAAAAATTTTCTCCCACCCTGTAGGTTGCCTGTTTACTCTGATGCTAGTTTCTTTTGCTGTGCAGAAGCTCTTTAGTTTAATTAGATCCCACTTGTCAATTTTGGCTTTTATTGCAACTGCTTTTGGAGTTTTTGTTATGAAGTCTTTGCCCATGCCTATGTCCTGAATGGTATTGCCTAGGTTTTCTTCTAGGATTTTTACGGTTTTGGGTTTTACATTTAAATCTTTAATCCATCTTGGGTTAATTTTTGTAAAAGGTGTAAGGAAGGGGTCCAGTTTCAGTTTTCTGCCTATGGCTAGCTAGTTTTACCAGCACCATTTATTGAATAGGAGATCCTTTCCCCATTGCTTGTTTTTGTCAGGTTTGTCAAAGATCAGATGGTTCTAGATGTGCGGTGTTATTTCTGAGGTCTCTGTTATGTTCCATTGATCTATATGTCTGTTTTGGTACCAGTACCATGCTGTTTTGGTTACTGGAGCCTTGTACTATAGTTTGAAGTCAGGTAGTGTGATACCTCCAGCTTTGTTCTTTTTTGCTTAGGATTGTCTTTGCTATCCCAGGTCTTCTTTGACTCCATATGAAATTTAAAGTAGTTTTTTTCTAATTCTATGAAGAAAGGCAATCGTAGTTTGATGGGAATAGCATTTAATCTATAAGTTACTTTGGATTGTATAGCCATTTTCATGATATTGATTCTTCCATTCCATAAGCATGGAATGTTTTTCCATTTGTTTGTGTCCTCTCTCATTTCCTTGAGCACAGGTTTGTAGTTCTCCTTGAAGAGGTCCTTCACATCCCTTGTTAGCTGTATTTCCAGATATTTTGTTCTGTAGCAATTGTGAATGGGAGGTCATTCATGATTTGGCTCTCTGCTTGTCAATTATTTGTGTAAAGGACTGCTTGTGATTTTTGCACATTGATTTTGTATTCTGAGACTTTGCTGAAGTTGCTTATCAGCTTAAGGAGTTATTGGGCTGAGATGATGGGGTTTTCTAAATATACAACCATGTCATCTGCAAACAGAGACAATTTGACTTTCTCTCTTCCTATGTGAATACACTTTATTTCTTTCTCATGCCTGATTGCCCTGGCCAGAACTTCCAATACTATGTTGAATAGAAGTGGTGAGAGAGGGCATCCTTGTCTTGCACCAGTTTTCAAAGGGAATGCTTCCAGCTTTTGCCCATTCAATATGATATTGGCTGTGGGTTTGTCATGAATAGCTCTTACTATTTTGAGATATGTTCCATTAACACCTAGTTTATTGAGAGTTTTTAACATGAAGGGATGTTGAATTTTATCAAAGGCCTTTTCTGCATCATTGAGATAATCATGTGGTATTTGTCTTTGGTTCTGTTTATCTGGGGGATTACATTTATTGATTTGCATATGTTGAACAACCCCTGCATCCCAGGGATAAAGCCAACTTGATCGTGGAAAATAAGTGTTTTGATATGCTGCTGGATTCGATTTGCCAGTATTTTATTGAGGATTTTCACACTGATGTTCATCAGGGATATTGGCCTGAAGTTTTCTTTTTTTGTTGTGACTCTGCCCGTTTTTGATATCAGGATGATGCTGGCTTCATAAAATGAGTTAGGGAGGAGTTGCTCCTTTTCAATTGTTTGGAATAGTTTCAGAAGTAATGGTGCCAGCTCCTCTTTGTACCTATGGTAGAATTCAGATCTGAATCTGTCTGTTCATGGGCTTTTTTTTGGTTGGTCAGCTATTAATTACTGCCTCAATTTCAGAACTTGTTATTGGTCTATTCGGGGATTCAATTTCTTCCTGGTTTAGTCTTTTTTTCTCTCTCTCTCTTTTTTTTTTTTTTTTGAGACGGAGTCTCACTCTGTTGCCCAGGCTGGAGTGCAGTGGCACGATCTTGGCTCACTGCAAGCTCCACCTCCCGGGTTCACGCCATTCTCCTGCCTCAGCCTCCCCAGTAGCTGGGAATACAGGCACCCACCACCATGTCTGACTAATTTTATTGTATTTTTTAGTAGAGACGGGGTTTCACCATGTTAGCCAGGATGGTCTCGATCTCCTGACCTCACGATCTGCCCGCCTCGGGTTCCCAAAGTGCTGGGATTACAGGTGTGAGCCACCATGCCCAGTCCCTGGTTTAGTCTTGGGAGGGTGTCAGGAATTTATCATTTCTTCTAGATTTTCTGGTTTATTTGCATAGAGGTGTTTATAGTATTCTCTGATGGTAGTTTGTATTTCTTTGGGATCAGTGATGATATCTGCTTTATCATTTTTTATTGTGTCTATTTGATTCCTCTCTCTTTTCTTCCTTATTAGTCTAGCTAGCAGCCTATCTATTTTGTTAATTTTTTCAGAAAACCAACTCCTGGAATCATTGATTTTTCTGGAGTGTTTTTTATGTCTCTATCTCCTTCTATTCTGTTCTGATCTTAGTTATTTCTTGTCTTCTATTAGCTTCTGGATGAGTTTGCTTTTGCCCTCTAGCTCTTTTATTTGTGATGTTAGTGTGTTTATTTGAGATCTTTCTAGCTTTCTGATATAGGCATTTAGTGCTATAAATTTCCCTCTTAACGCTGCTTTAGGTGTGTCCCAGAGGTTCTGGTACATTGTCTCCTGGTTCTCATTTGTTTCAAAGAACTTTTTGATTTCTGACTTAATTTCATTATTTACCCAGGAGTCATTCAGGAGCAGGCTGTTCAATTTCCATGTAATTGTGTGGTTTTGAGTGAGTTTCTTAATCCCAAGTTCTAATTTGATTGTACTGTGGTATGAGAGACGGTTTGTTATGATTTCTGTTCTTTTGCATTTGCTGAGGAGTGCTTTACTTCCAATTATGTTGTTGATTTTAGAATAAGTGCCATGTGGTGGTGAGAAAAATGCATATTCTGTTGATTTGGGGTAGAGAGTTTGGTAGCTGTCTATTAGGTCCACTTGATCCAGAGCTGACTTCAAGTCCTGAATATCCTTGTTAATTTTGTGCCTTGTCAATATGTCTAATATTGACAGTTGGGTGTTAAAGTCTCCTACTATTATTGTGTGGGAGTCTAAGTCTCTTTGTAGGTCTCTAAGAACTTGTTTTATGAATCTGGGTGCTCCTGCATTTGGTGCATATATATTTAGATTAGTTAGCTCTTTTCATTGAATTGTACCCTTTACCAGTATGTAAGCCCTTTTGTCTTTTTTGATTTTTATTGGTTTAAAGTTTGTTTTGTCAGAGACTAGGATTGCAATCTGTGCTGTTTTTTGCTTTCCATTTGTTTGGTAAACTTTTCTCCATCCCTTTATTTTGAGCCTATGTGTGTCTTTGGACGTGAGATGGGTCTCCTGAATACAGCACACCAATGGGTCTTGATGCTTTATCCAATTTGCCAGTCTGTGTCTTTTAATTGGGGCATTTGGCCCATTTACATTTAAGGTTAGTATTGTTATATGAGAATTTGATCCTATAATCATGATGCTATCTGGTTATTTTGCACACTAGTTGATGCAGTTTTTCATAATGTCGTTGGTCTTTATATTTTGGTGTGTTTTTGTAGTGGTTGTTACCTGTTTTTCTTTTTCTTTTTCCTTTTTTTTTTTTTTTTTTGAGATGGAGTCTTGCTCTGTCGCCCAGGCTGGAGTGCAGTGGCATGATCTCAGCTTACTGCAAGCTCTGCCTCCCAGGTTCATGCCATTCTCCTGCCTCAGCCTCCTGAGTAGCTGGGACTACAGGTGCCCGCCACCACGCCCGGCTAATTCTTTTGTATTTTTAGTAGAGATGGAGTTTCACCATGTTAGTCAGAATGGTCTCAATCTCCTGACCTTGTGATGCGCCTGCCTCAGCTTCCCGAAGTGCTGGCATTACAGGCGTGAGCCACTGTGCCCTGCCATTTTTTTCATTTCCATATTTAGTGCTCCTTTCAGAAGCTCTTGCAAGGCAGGTGTGGTGGTAACGAAATCCCTCAGCATTTGCTTGTCTGTAAAGGAATTTATTTCTCCTTAGCTTATGAAGCTTAGTTTGTTTGCATATGAAATTCTGGTTTGAAAATTCGTTTCTTTAAGAATGTTGAACATTGTCCCCCACTCTCTTCTGGCTTGTAGAGCTTATGCTGAGAGATCTGCTGTTAGTTAATCTGACGGGCTTCCCTTTGTAGGTTATGTGACCTTTCTCTCTGACTGCCCTTAACACTTTTTCCTTCATTTCAACCTTGGAGAATCTAATGATTATGTGTCTTGGGGTTGATCTTCTCATGGAGTATCTTAGTGGTGTTCTCTGTATTTCCTGAATTTGAATGTTGGCTTGTCTTGCTAGGTTGGGGAAGTTTTCCTAGATAATATCTTGAAGTGTGTTTTCCAGCTTGTTTCCATTCTCCTCGTCTCCTTCAGGTACTCCAATCAATTTTAGGCTCAGTCTTTTTATGAAGTCCCATATTTCTTGGAGGCTTTGTTCATTCCTTTTTTATTCTTTTTTTCTCTAATCTTGTCTGCATGCCTTACTTCACCAAAGTTGTCTTCAAACTCTGATATCCTTTCTTCTGCTTGGTTGATTTGGTTATCGATACTTGTGTATGCTTCACAAAGTTCTTGTACAGTGTTTTTCAGCTCCATCAGCTCACTTATGTTCCTCTCTAAACTGATTATTCTAGTTAGCAGCTCCTCTAACCTTTTAATAAGGTTCTTAGTTTCCTTGCATTGGGTTAGAACATGCTCCCTTAGCTCAGCGGAGTTTTTTGTTACCCATCTTCTGAAGCCTACTTCTGTCAATTCATCCATCTCTTCCTCCGTCCAGCTGTGCACCCTTTCTGGAGAGGCACAATCATTTGGAGGAGAAGAGGCACTCTGGCCTTTCGGGTTTACAGCATCTTTTTGTTGATTCTTTCTCATCTTCATGAGTTTGTCTAGTTTCGATCTCTGAGGCTGTTGACCCTTGGATGGGGTTTTTGCGGAGACTTTTTTTTTTTTTTTTTTTTTGTCGTTGATGCTGTTGTTGCTTTCTGTTTGTTTGTTTTTCTTTTGATGGTCAGGTACCTCTTTTGTAGGGCTGGTGTGGTTTGCTGTGAGTTCATGTCCTATTCATCTGGTTCGCTCCCACGCCTGGAGATGTCTCTCAAGGAGGCTGGAGAACAGTAAACATGGGTGTCTGCTTCTTCTCCTGGGAACTCTCACCTCGAGGGGAACCAAACTGATGCCAGTAGGATTGCTCCTGTATGGGATATCTGACAACCCCTGTTGGAGGGTCTCACCCAGGTGGGTGGTTCAGGGAACAGGACCCATTTAACGAAGCACTTTGACTGTTTCTCGGTGGAGGGTGTATGCTTTGCTGAGGGTAAATCCACTCATCTGGGCTGGCCAGATTCCTCAGAACTACCAGGAGGAAAGGCTAAGTCTGCTGGTCTAAAGAGACTGTGGCCACCCCTCCCTCTAGGGGCTCAGGCCCAGGGAGATCCAGGTTCTGTCCCTGAGCCTCTGGCTGGAGTTGTTGGAGTTCCTTCAGGGAAGCCCCACCCAGTGAGGAAGGATGGTTCAGGGTCAGTACTGAAGAGGTGCTCTGGCCGCAGTCTACCACTGCCAGTGTGTTGGGCTATGGGGGAAACCTCTTGGGACCAAGCCCTCTAGCCTCCCTGGCTCCAGTAGGGGAAAAGCGTGGCCTGGAGCTATAGAGATGGATGCCTCCCTTCCCCCACCCAGGGAGCTTAGCGTGTTAGGCAGTTATGAGTGGCAGTGCTGGCTGCTGCCCCTCTCCCAAGGAGCTCGAATGGCTTATACAGCAGGCAGTTGCAGCTGTGGTGCTTGTCGCCCCTCCCCCTGGGAGCTCTGCAGGCTTAAATAGATTCCAACCGAGAGCCTGATGAGAATCTGCGTGGCTCAGGGAATGGGACTCTGGGCCCCAGTGGCGTGGGTTCAGGAATGGGATCTTCTGATCCATGGGTTCCACAGTTCCATCGAAAAAGCATTGTTTCCCCGCCTGGGTAGTACACTCGCGACCTCCCTTGGCTAAGGGGTGGGGGTTCTCCTGCCCCGTGTGGCTCTCAGGTGGACCACTGCACCACACTGCTCTTCCTTTCTCTCCATAGATCACACCAGCTGCCTAGTCAGTTCCTATGAGGGAACTTGGATACCTTGGTTGCCTGTGAAGGATTTACATGCTAGTTATGGTTCTTTGTGATGGGCGCCTCTGTTTCTAGTTGGCCATCTTGGCCCCGCCCCCTGTGGATTTCTCATGAATAGTTTAGCACCATCCCCTTGGTGCTGTTCTCGTGGTGAGCTCTCATGAGATCTGGTCATTTAAAAGTGTGTAGCACCTCCCCACCTTCTCTTGCTCCTGCTTCTGCTCCTGCCCTGTCAGACGCCTGCTCCCTCTTTGATTCTGCCATGAATGGAAGCATCCTGAAGCTTCCCCAGAAGCAAAAGCTGCTATGCTTCCTATACAGCTTGCAGAACTGTAAGCCAATTAAAACTCTTTTCCTTTTAAAAACTACCCAGTCTCGGGTATTTATTTATAGCCTTTATAGCGTGTGAGAACAGACTATTACATTCCCTTCTTGATGTTTTCAAGGTAATTCCTTCTGTCCCTCTTCAGTAGTGCTAGAGGGTTCCGCTTTTTTCTTCCATTTTGTTCTGTAATCCAAACAGAAGTGTCTGAGAACCCCAGTTTGAATACTTTAAAATATGTTTTAATATAGTAAAACTAATTTTTAATGCAGTGGCTTCCACACAAGTTCAATTAGTCACCAATTGAGAACCCTAAAGGTTGAAGTATTCTGAACTAAGTTTATTGTTCATCGTTCCACCTGATAAAATTTAGGCAACATTTGAGCAAGGCCTTAAAATATAACTAGAATATGGACATGTAGAGGTTAAGGAGGAGGGCATCTCAGGCAGAGGAAACAGTAAATACAAACACAAGTAGGCAGCAAAGAACATAACTCAGAATAGGATAGTCCCAGAAAATCCCATGCTCTATACTTGTGCCCAAAGATTATAGTCCCATTTAAGCCAATGGTTTCTGTGATGCATTTAAATGGTATGGTAGGCAGAATAATAGTCCCCCAAAGATGTCTAAGTCCTAATACCCAGCACCTGTGAATATGTTACCTTATATGGCAAACGATAATTAAGGTTGCTAATTAACTGAATTTGCAATGGGGGAGATTCTCCTGGATTATCTAGATGGGTCCAATGTGATCACAAGGATCCTTAAAAGTGGAAAAGGGAGTATATTAGTCTGTTCTCACACTGCTATAAAGAAAAACCAGAAACTGCTTAATTTATAAAGAAAAGAGGTTTAATTGGCTCACAGATCAGCAGGCTGTACAGGAAGTATGGCTGGGGAGACCTCAGGAAACTTTCAATCAATCATAGTGGAAGGCAAAAGGGAAGCAGGCACATGTCAACATGGACTGGAGGAGGAGGAGGAAGAGAGTTAAGGGGTGGGGGCGGTGCTACACACTTTTAAACAACCAGATATACTGAGAACTCACTATCACAAGAACAGCAAGGGGGAAATTCACCCCAATGATTCAATCTCCTCCCACCAGGCCCCTCCTCCAACATTGGGGATTACAATTGGACATGAGATTTGGGCAGGGACTCATATTCACACCATATCAGGGAGGTAGGAGAGTAACAGGAAGATGTGATTAGGAAAGAAAGGCTCAGAGAGTTTCAGCATTGTGGCTTTGAAGAGGAAGAGGACCATGGTCAAGGAATGTGAGTGGCCTCTAGATGCTGGAAAGGGCAAGGAAAAAAATCCTCATCTAGAGCCTTTGAAAAGGAACATAGCTCTGCTGACATCTTGACTTTAGCTCTATCCATGTCATAACGCTACCCTACAGAATGGTAAGGCAGTAAGTAGGCATTGTTTTAAGCCACTATGTTAGTGGTGATTTGTTACAGCAGCAATAAGAAACTAATATAAATGGTTATTTGTGTGATTACTCGATTAATGTCTTGCTCCCCTGCTAGATATGTAAACTCCTTCAGTGCAAGAGCCCTTTTCGTGCTCACTTTAATATCTTCAGCATCTGACACAGAAAAAGTATGCTATAAATGTTTGATAAATTTGTGACTGAATGGCTTACCAGTCATATCCTACATGAGAACATTATGACAACATCAATACCATCAAAGTCAGATTCTGTGTCCTTGTATGTATACGTATGCCTGTTTCTGTCTTTTTTGGGTGGGCTCTTTGTCTGTCTCCTTCCCCTTCTCTCTTCCTTACTTCTGTCCCTATTTCTTAATTGGTCATAACAAAGAACTGAAGTACACCTTGTAATTACCTATTATCTTCATGGAATAAAGTCTTATATTTAATGTTCATGGTTTTAAAAAATAAGTAATGTAGTTCGTTGTAATGAAAAAAAGCATTATACTCAAGAGCCCCTTCATTTACTAACTATAATTTATATCAGTGGGTGAGTGATTCTTGATAGGTTTCTCATCACTGATTTAAGATGATGTACAGAACCCATGAGTGGAAATATCCTACAGAAGCTGTCTCTTTGTGCCTACTGGTGGGAACTTGTTCCCTGATTGCATGGCCCACATTCTTTTGAGAATAAATTGTTTGACATTGTCTACTCAAAATAAAGTGGATTCCCCTATCACTTAGGACCAGAGATACTCAGTATTTTCCCTGGTCTCATCCTCTGGCTGCTGAGTTTGGGTATAAAAATGTTTGAAATTTGAACAGAGTTCACTGGAATTGCATGGAAGGCATAGGCCTATTCACCTACAATTCTCAACGTGTTCCATTAAATGGAATGGACGGAAGCAAGTTAAAACTTTTGATGGAAAAGTTATTGAAGTTTCTAGCATTCAAGAACATTTAGAGAAAATTTCATTTTTGAATACAAAGGGCCATTAGAGATCACCTAGTCCAGCGTTTCTCAAAAATTAATGTATGGAGGAGTCACCTGAAAAGCGTATTAAACTTTAGATTCTGATTTAGTAGGTCTGGTGTAAGGCCCAAGAATGTGCAGTTCTAAAAGTTCCCAGGTGATGTTGATACTGTTGGCCCAGGTACCACCCTTCAAGGAGCAAGGGGAGAGTAGACATAAGCCAGTCAGAGAAAAGGTATTTGCATTCTACACAGGAACCAGAAAGTGGGAGTTCATAGAACCAGAACCTCAGGGATGATACAGCTTTCTTATGGACAGATGGAGAGCCTAGGTCTCTCACGAGTTCTGGTCCCTAGATCTAGTTGCTGCTACAGGGAAGGTGTGTCTGATCTTCCCTAGTGAAGCTTAGCAAAAGTACTTGTCTAGCCTCCCTGCTGTACACACACACACACACACACACACACACACACACACACACACCAAAACGTTATTAGATACGCAGAAAAAAGCCTGCAAAGATATATGCCAGGATGATGAAGATGATAAGAAGTGAAGATACAGTGTTTTTTGTTTTCTTCTTTTTGCTTATCTTTATTTTCTAGGATTTTTCGCCCCAAATGCCAATGGGATTTTATTTGGGATAAGATACATTGATTCTACATGTCATGTGAAAAAATTTAAATATTAAAAAGGCATTCAGACAACCTTTAGAAATAAGAGCAATGAGAGATAACAGTTATAGACATTAAAACTCTGAAGGCTCAGTAATTTAAAAATATTATACTAGTGCATGAATAGAGGGATCAATGGAATGCAGTAGAAAATTTTAAAATAGACACAAGCACATACAGGAATTTAGTGTATTTTGAATATGTCATTTTAAGTTAATAAGAAATTTCTATGAAGAAAGAAAAATAAAGTTGAATTTCTACCTAATAATTTGCATAAAAATAAAATCTGATGGATGAAACATTGATGTGTTAAAAATGGAATAATTCAAAGTACTAGGAGAAATGAAAACCAAACAAGACAAACAACCAGAAGGTGCAGTGTCAGTATCCTGAGCATCACATCAAGAGCTTCTTCCTAGATTCTTAATTTAAATATGGTACTTTTTGGCCTCCCTCATAACTCTCTGGGAACTTGAGACAGAAAGTTCAAACAAACTCTAACAATTATGTATGGGACAACTGACCACATCAGACAGAAGTGATTTTTTTTTTTTTTAAAGACAGAGTCTTGCTCTGTTAGCCAGGCTAGAGTGCAGTGGCGTGATCTCGGCTCACTGCAACCCCCACCTCCTGAGTTCAAGCAGTTCTCCTGCTTCAGCCTCCCAAGTAGCTGGGACTACAGGTGCACGCCACTACACCCAGCTAACTGCTTTTGTATTTTTAGTAGAGACAGGGTTTCACCATGTGGGCCAGGCTGGTCTCGAACTCTTGACCTCAAGTGATCCACCCGCCTCGGCCTCCCAAAGTGCTGGGATTACAGGTGTCTGCCACCACACCTGGCCCAGAAGTGATTATTATGCCTTGGTTTCATTCCACATCATGTTGATATGCCCTTATAGAGACAACCCAAACAATAAACTGAATAAATTCCATGATTATGGTACTCAGTCCAAGTCTATCAAGTTCCATTTTTGTAAGTTCAACTCTATTATTTTTTAACTTTTATTTTAGGTTCTGGGGTACACGTGCAGGTTTATTGTATAGGTAAATTGCATGTCATGGGGATTTGGTGTACAGATTCTTTTATTACCCAGGTAATAAGCATAGAACCCAATAGGTGGTCTTTCGATTCTCACCCTCCTCCCACCCTCCACTCTCAAATAGACTCCAGTGGCTATTGTTTCCTTCTTTATGTCCACATGTACTCAAAATTTAGCTCCCACTTATAAGTGAGAACATGTGGTATTTGGTTTTCTGTTCCTGTATTGGTTTGCTTAGGATATTAGCCTCAAGCTCCATCCATGTTGCAGTAAAGGACATGATCTCATTCTTTTTTTGTGGCTGCATAGTATTCCATTGTGTATATGTACTACATTTTTAAAATCCTGTCTACCAATAATGACATTTAAGTTGGCTCCATGTCTTTGCTATTGTGAATAGTGCAATGAACATACACATACCTGTGTCATTCTGATAGAACAATTTATATTCCTTTGAGTATATACCCAACTGTAGGATTGCTGGGTTGAATGGTTAATTCCATTTTAAGTTATTTGAGAAATTTCTAAACTGCTTTCCATGACGGTCAAATGAATTTACATTCCCACCAGCAGTGTCTAAGTGTTCCCTTTTCTCCACAACCTTGCCAGCAACTATTGTTTTTTGAGTTTTTTTCTTTTGAGACAGAGTCTCACGCTGTTGCCCAGGCTGGAGTGCAGTGGCACAATCATGGCTCACTGCAGCCTCAACCTCCTGGGCTCATGTGATCCTCTGACCTCAGTCTCTCGAATAGCTGGGACTACAGGCATGTGCCACCATGCCCAGCTATTTTTTTTTTTTAAATTTTTTATAGAGATGGGGGTCTTGCCATGTTGCCCAGGCTGGTCTCCAACTCCTGGGCTCAAGAAGTCATTCTACCTTGGCTTCCCAAAGTGCTGGGATTACAGGAGTGAGCCACCACACCTAGTCTTTTTGACCTTTTAGTAATAGGCATTCTGACAGGTATGAGATGGTATCTCATTGTGGTTTTGATTTGCATTTCTCTAATGACTAGTGATGTTCAGCATTTTTTTATTCTCTTTTTTTCTTTTTTTTTTTTTTTTGAGACAGACTTTCGCTCTGTCACCCAGGCTAGAGTGCAGTGGCGTGATCTCATCTCACTGCAAGCTCTGCCTCCCAGGTTCACGCTATTCTCCTGCCTCAGCCTCCTGAGTAGCTGGGACTACAGGCATCCACCACTGTACCCAGCTAATTTTTTTGTATTTTTAGTAGAGATGGGGTTTCACCGTGTTAGCCAGGATGGTCTCGATCTCCTGACCTCGTGATTCACCTGCCTTGGCCTCCCAAAGTGCTGGGATTACAGGCGTGAGCCACCATGCCTGGCCAGCATTTTTTTCATACACTTGCTGGCCACATATACATCTTCTTTTGATTAGTGTCTGCTCTTGTCCTTTGCCCACTTTTTAATGGGGTTGTTTTTTGCTTCTAAACTTGTTTACGTTCCTTATAGAATCTGGACATTAGACCTTTGTTAGATGTGTAGTTTGCAAATATTTTCTCTCATCCTGTAGGTTATCTGTTTACTCTGTTGATAGTTTCTTCTAAGGAAAGAACTTACCTCTTCCTGCTATGCAGAAGCTCTTTAGTTTAATTGGGACCCATTTATCAATTTTTGTTTTTGTTGCAATGGCGTTTGGCATCTTCTTCATGAAATCTTTGTCAGGTCCTATGTCCAGAATGGTATTTCATATGTTATCTTCCAGGGTTTTTATGATTTTAGATTTTGTATTTAAGTATTTAATCCACCTTGAGTTGATTTTTGTATATAGTGTAAGGAAGGGGTCCAGTTTCAATCTTCTGCATTGGTTAGCCAGTTATCCCACCACCATTTATTGAGTAAGGAGCCTTTTCCCCATTGCTTGCTTTTGTCAGCTTTCTTGAAGATCAGATGGTTGTAGGTGTGCAGCATTACTCCTAGGCTCTCTATTCTGTTCCATTGGTGTATGTGCCTGTTTTGTACCAGGACCATGCTGTTTTGGTTACTGTAGCCCTATAGTATGGTTTAAATCAGGTAATGTAATACCTCCAGCTTTGTTCTTTTAGCTTAGGATTGCCTTGGCTATTTGGGCTCTTTTTTGTTTCACATGAATTTTAAAGTAGTTTTTTCTAATTCTGTGAAGAATTTCATTGGTAGTTTGATAGAATAGCATTGAAGGTATAAATTGCTTTGCACAGTATGGCCATTTGAATAACATTGATTCTTCTTATCCATGAGCACAGAAAGTTTTTCCATTTGTTTGTGTCATCTCTGATTTCTTTGAGCAGTCTTTTGGAGTTCTCATTGTAGAGGTGTTTCACATCCCTGGTTAGCTGTATTCCTGGGTGTTTTATTCTTTTTTGTGGCTATTGTGAGTGGGATTGCATTCCTGATTTGGCCCTCAGATTGGATATTGTTAGGGTGGGGAATGCTACTGATTTTTGTACATTGATTTTGTATCGTGAAACTTTGTTGAAGTTGTTTATCTGATCAAGGAGTTTTTGGGCAGAGACTGTGGTGTTTTCTAGGTATAGAATTACATTGTCTGCAAATAGGAATAGTTTGACTTTCTCTCTTCCTGTTTAGATGCGTTTTATTTCTTTCTGTTGCCTAATTGCTTTGGTGAGGACTTCCAGTACTATGTTGAATAGGAGTGGTGAGAGAGGGCATCCTTGTCTTGTGCTGGTTTTCTAGGGGAATGCTTCCAGCTTTGCCCATTCAGTATAATGTTGGCTGTGGGTTTTTCATAGATGGCTCTTGTTTTGAGGTATGCTCCTTCAATGCCTAGTTTGTTGAGGGTTTTTAACATGAAGTAATGTTGAATTTTATTGAAAGCCTTTTCTGCATCTATTGAGGTGATCATGTGATTTTGTTTTTAGTTCTGTTTATGTGATGTATCACATTTATCAGTTTGCATATGTTGAAACAACCTTGCATCCCAGGGATAAAGCCTACTTGATCGTGGTAGATTAGCATTTTTTTGCTTTTTTTTTTTTTTTTGACAGAGTGTCACTTTGTCACCCAGGCTGGAGTACAGTGGCGAGACCTTGGCTTACTGAATCCTCCACCTCTTGGGTTCAAAAGGTGCTCCTGCCTCAGCCTCCTGAATAGCTGTGAATACAGGCACATGCCATCATGCCCAGCTCATTTTGTATTTTTAGTAGAGACAGGGTTTCACCATTTTGGCCAGGCTGGTCTTGAACTCCTAACCACAAGTGATCCACCTGCCTCAGATTCCCAAAGTGCTGGGATTACAGGCATGAGCCACTGCGCCTGACCCTTGTGGTAGATTCGCTTTTTAATGTGCTACTGAATTCAGTTTGCTAGTATTTCATCAAGTATTTTTGCATCTATGTTTATCAAGGATATTGGCCTGAAGTTTTCTTTTTTTGTTGTGTTGCTGCCAGGTTTTCATATCAGGATGATGCTGGCCTCACATAATGAGTTAGGGAGTCCCTAGTTGATATATTTTGGAGGTGTATTCCTGACCAAATATCATGTTGAAAAGTAATCCCCAATGTTGGAGGTGGGGCCTGGTGAGAGGTAATTAGATCATTGGGGTGAATTTCTCATGAATGGTTTAGCACTATCCTCTTGGTGTTGCCCTCATGATAGTGAGCGAGTTCTCATGAGATCCATGAGATCTGGTCGTTTAAAAGTGTGTGGCACCTCTTCCCTCTCTCTCTTGCTCCTGCTTTCACCATGTGATATGCCTGCCCCCTGTTCCCCTTCTGCCATGATTGGAAGCTTCCTGAGGCCTCCTCAGAAGCAGATGCCACTATGTTTCCTGTACATCTTGCAGAACCATGAGCCAATTAAACACTTTTCTTTATAAATTACCCAGTCTCCAATACTTTATAACAATGCGAGAATGGCCTAATACACTCCGTGTCCATTTTTTGGAATAGTTTCAGTAGGAATTATATCAGTTCTTCCTTATACATCTGGTAGAATTCAGCTGTGAATCTATCTGGTCCTGAGCTTTTTCTGGTTGGTAGGCTTTTCATTAGTAAATCAATTTCAGAACTCATTATTGCTCTGTTCGAGAATTCAGTCTCTTCTTGGTTCAATCTGAAGAGGTTTTATGAATTTCTTAAGGGTTTTCTAGATTGTGTGCATATAGGTGTTCATAATAGTCTCTTCTGTGGGGTCACTGGTAATATCCCCTTCATCATTACTGATTGTGTTTTTTTCAGATCTTCTATATATCTTTTTTTCTTTATTGCTCTAGCTAGTGGTCTATCTAATTTGTTCTTTCAAAGAACCAGCTCCCAGATTCATTTTTTTTTGAATTTTCTTGTGTGTCTCAATTTACTTCAGTTCAGCTCTAATTTTTGTTACGTCTTGCTTTCTGCTAGCCTTAGGGTTGATTTGCTTTTGTTCCTCTAATTGTGATGTTAGGTTGTTAATTTGAGATCTTTTTAACTTTTTGACATGGTCATTTATTGAACTCGTAGCACTGCTTTAGCAGTGTCCCAGAGATTCTGGTATAATATAGCTTTGTTCTCACTGGTTTCAAAGAATTTCTTGATTTCTGCCTTAATTTCACTATTTACCCAAAAGTCATTCAGGATCAGGTTGTTTAATTGCCATGTAATTGTATGGTTTTGAATGATTATCTTAACATTGGTTTCTTTTTTTATTATTATTTCTTGGAGACAGATTCCAGCTCTGTCACTCAGGCTGAAGTGCAGTGGCATGATGTCAGCTCACTGCAACCTCTGCCTCTCAGGTTCAAGTGATTCTCTTGCCTCAGCCTCCTGAGTAGCTGGGATTACAGGCATGTGCCACCATGCCCACCTAATTTTTTGTGTTTTTAGTAGAGACAGGGTTTCACTATGTTGGCCAGGCTGATCTCAAACTGCTGGCCTCAAGTGATCCATCTGACTGGGCCTCCTAAAGTGCTGGGATTACAGGTGTGATCCACCATGCCCGGCCAGCATTGATTTCTATTTTTATTGCACTGTGGTCTGAGAGCATGGTTGGTATAATTTTGGTTTTTAAAAAATTTGCTGAGGATTGTTTTATGCCTGATTGTGTGATCGATTTTAGAGTACATGCCACATGCAGATGAGAAGAAATTATATTTTGTTGTTTGGTGATGGAGAGTTCTATAGATGTATGTTAGGTCCATTTGGTCAAGTGTTGGTTCAGATCCCAGATATCTTTGGTAGTTTTCTGCCTTGATGATATGTCTAATACTGTCAGTGGTATATAAAATTTACCACTATTACTGTGTGGTTATCGAAGTCTCTTCATGGGTCTCTATGAACTTGCTTTATGAATCTGGGTACTTCTGTGTTGGGTGCATATATATTTAGCATAGTTAGGTCATCTTGTTGAATTGAACCATTTACCATTATATAATGCCCTTCTTTGTCTTTTTTTATCTTTGTTGGTTTAAAGTCTGTTTTGTCTGAAATTAGAATAACAACCCCTGCCTTTTCATGTTTTCCATTTATTTGGTACATTTCTCTCCATTTTTTTTTTCTTTGAGCCTATGTGTGTCATTGCATGTGAGATGGGTCTCTTGAAGACAGCATACCATTGGGTTTTATTTCTTTATGCAACTTGTGACTCTGTGCCTTTTAATTGGGGCATTTAGCCCATTTACATTCAAGGTTAGTATTGATATGTGTGGATTTGATCTTGTCATTATGTTGTTAGCTGGTTAATATACAGACTTGTTTATCTGGCTGCTTTATGTCATGTACTAAAGGGTGTTGCTGGTCTATGTACTAAAGGGTGTTTTTGTAGTGGCTGATAATGGTCTTTCCTTTCCATATTTAACACTCCCTTCAGGATGTGTGTAAGGCAGGTCTGGTGGTAATGAATTCCCTTAGCATTTGCTTGTATGTAAAGGATCTTATTTCTCCTTCGCTTATGAAGCTTAATTAACTGAATATGAAATTGTTGGAATTTCTTTTCTTTATGAATGCTGAATATAGGCCCCCAATCTCTTCTGGTATGTAGGGTTTCTAATGACAGGTCTGCTGTTAGCCTGATGGGGTTCCCTTTGCAGGCGACCTGCCCCTTATCTCTAGCTGCATTTAACGTTTTTTTTCTTTCATTTCAACCTTGGAAGATTTGATGACTCTATGTCTTGGGGATGGTCTTCTTGTGTAGAATTTTACGGGGGTTCTCTGCACTTCTCGAATTTGAATGTCAGTCTCTCTAGTGAGGTTGGCAAAATTTTCATGGGTTGTATCCTAAAATATGTTTTCCAAGTTGCTTGGTTTATCTCCCTCTCTTTTGGGGACACTATTGAGTCATAGATTTGGTCTCTCTACAGAATCCTGTATTTCTTGGAGGTTTTGTTCATTCTTCTTTATTGTTTGTTCTTTACTTTTGTCTGACTGAGTTATTTCAGAGAGCCAGTCTTCAAGTTCTGAGATTCTTTCCTCAGTTTGGTCACCTCTGTGGTTAATATTTGTGATTGCATTATACAATTCTTCTACTGTGTTTTTCAGCTCTATCAGATCAGTTTGTTTCTTTCTTATAGTGGCCATTGGTCTATCACCTCCTGTATTGTTTTATTGTAATCCTTAGATTTCTCAGACTGTGTTTTGACTATCTCCTGTATGTTGATGATCTTTGTTTCTATCCATATTCTGAATTCTATTTCTGGCATTTCACCCATTTCAGATTAGTTAAGAACTATTGCTGGGGAACTGGTTTGGTTGTTTGGAGGCAAGAAGAAGACACTGGCTTTTTGAGTTGCCTGAGTTCTTGCCCTGGTTCTTTTTTTTTTTGTGGGCAGATGTTCCTTCAATCTTTTTTTTTTTTTTTTTGAGATGGAGGCTCACTCTGTCACTGAGGCTGGAGTGCAGTGGCACCGTGTTGGCTCACTGCAACCTCTGTCTCTGGGGTTCAAGCAATTCTCCTGCCTCAGTCTCCCAAGTAGCTAGGATTACAGGCACCCACCACCATGCCCAGCTGGTTTTTATGTTTTTAGTAGAGACAGGGTTTCACCATGTTGGCCAGGCTGGTCTCAGACACCTGACCTCAGGTGATCCACCTGCCTTGGCCACTCAAAGTGTTGGGATTACAGGCATGAGCCACAGTGCATGGCCTCCTTCAATCTTTGAAGCTGCTGTCCTTTGGATGATTTCTTCTTCTTTTTTCTTTTTTTCTCTTTTTTCTTTCTTTTTCTTTTTTAAATCTATTTATTTATTTATTTATTTATTTATTATACTTTAAGTTCTAGGGTACATGTGGATAATGTACAGGTTTGTTACATATGTATACTTGTGCCATGTTGGTGTGCTGCACCCATCAACTCATCAGCACCCATCAACTCGTCATTTACATCAGGTATAACTCCCAATGC
>NC_045445.1:76489538-76491448 GCF_002776525.5 Piliocolobus tephrosceles
TTCAGTTCCCACCTATGAGTGAGAACATGCGGTGTTTGGTTTTCTCTTCTTGTGATAGTTTGCTAAGAATGATGGTTTCCAGCTGCATCCATGTCCCTACACAGGACACAAACTCATCCTTTTTTATGGTTGCATAGTATTCCATGGTGTATATGTGCCACATTTTCTTAATCCAGTCTGTCACAGATGGACATTTGGGTTGATTCCAAGTCTTTGCTATTGTGAATAGTGCCACAGTGAACATACGTGTGCATGTGTCTTTATAGCAGCATGATTTATAATCCTTTGGGTATATACCCAGTAATGGGATGGCTGGGTCATACGGTACTTCTAGTTCTAGATCCTTGAGGAATCGCCATACTGTTTTCCATAATGGTTGAAGTAGTTTACAATCCCACCAACAGTGTAAAAGTGTTCCTGTTTCTCCACATCCTCTCCAGCACCTGTTGTTTCCTGACTTTTTAATGATTGCCATTCTAACTGGTGTGAGATGGTATCTCATTGTGGTTTTGATTTGCATTTCTCTGATGGCGAGTGATGACGAGCATTTTTTCATGTGTCTGTTGGCTGTATGAATGTCTTCTTTTGTGAAATGTCTGTTCATATCCTTTGCCCACTTTTTGATGGGGTTGTTTGATTTTTCTTGTATATTTGTTTGAGTTCTTTGTAGATTCTGGATATTAGCCCTTTGTCAGATGAGTAGATTGCAAAAATTTTCTCCCATTCTGTGGGTTGCCTGTTGACTCTGATGGTAGTTTCTTTTGCTGTGCAGAAGCTCTTTAGTTTAATTAGATCCCATTTGTCGATTTTGGCTTTTGCTGCCATTGCTTTTGGTGTTTTAGACATGAAGTACTTGCCCATGCCTATGTCCTGAATGGTACTACCTAGGTTTTCTTCTAGAGTTTTTATGGTATTAGGTCTAACATTTAAGTCTCTAATCCATCTTGAATTAATCTTCGTATAAGGAGTAAGGAAGGATCCAGTTTCAGTTTTCTACTTATGGCTAGCCAATTTTCCCAGCACCATTTATTAAATAGGGAATCCTTTCCCCATTTCTTGTTTTTCTCAGGATTATCAAAGATCAGATGGCTGTAGATGTGTGGTATTATTTCTGAGGACTCTGTACTGTTCCATTGGTCTATATCTCTGTTTTGGTGCCAGTACCATGCTGTTTTGGTTACTGTAGCCTTGCAGTATAGTTTAAAGTCAGGTATCGTGATGCCTCCAGCTTTGTTCTTTTGACTTAGGATTGTCTTGGAAATGTGGTCTCTTTTTTGGTTCCACATGAACTGTAAAGCAGTTTTTTCCAATTCTGTGAAGAAACTCACTGGTAGCTTGATGGGGATGGCATTGAATCTATAAATGACCTTGGACAGTATGGCCATTTTCACGATATTGATTTTTCCTATCCATGAGCATGGTATGTTCTTCCATTTGTTTGTGTCCTCTTTTATTTCACTGAGCAGTGGTTTGTAATTCTCCTTGAAGAGGTCCGTCACATCCCTTGTAAGTTGGATTCCTAGGTATTTTATTCTCTTTGAGGCAATTGTGAATGGAAGTTCATTCATGATTTGGCTCTCTGTTTGTCCGTTACTGGTGTATAAGGATGCTTGTTATTTTTGCACATTAATTTTGTATCCTGAGACTTTGCTGAAGTTGCTTATCAGCTTAAGGAGATTTTGGGCTGAGACAATGGGGTATTCTAAATATACAATCATGTCATCTGCAAACGGGGACCATTTGACTTCTTCTTTTCCTAACTGAATACCCTTGATTTCTTTCTCTTGCCTGATTGCCCTAGCCAGAACTTCCAACACTATGTTGAATAGGAGTGGTGAGAGAGGGCATCCCTGTCTTGTGCCAGTTTTCAAAGGGAATTTTTCCAGTTTTTGCCCATTCAGTATGATATT
>NC_045445.1:76491458-76566300 GCF_002776525.5 Piliocolobus tephrosceles
CTGCCAGGCTTTGGTATCAGGATGATGTTGGCCTCATAAAATGAGTTAGGGAGGATTCCCTCTTTTTCTATTGATTGGAATAGTTTCAGAAGGAATGGTCCCAGCTCCTCCTTGTACCTCTGGTAGAATTCAGCTGTGAATCCATCTGGTCCTGGACTTTTTTTGGTTGGTAGGCTATTAATTCTTGCCTCAATTTCAGAGCCTGCTATTGGTCTATTCAGGGATTCAACTTCTTCTTGGTTTAGTCTTGGGAGAGTGTAAGTGTCCAGGAAATTATCCATTTCTTCTAGATTTTCTAGTTGATTTGCATAGAGGTGTTTATAGTATTCTCTGATGGTAGTTTGTATTTCTGTGGGGTCGGTGGTGATATCCCCTTTATCAGTTTTTATTGCATCTATTTGATTCTTCTCTCTTTTCTTCTTTATTAGTCTTGCTAGTGGTTGATCAATTTTGTTGATCTTTTCAAAAAACCAACTCCTGGATTCATTGATTTTTTGGAGGGTTTTTTGTGTCTCTTTCTCCTTCAGTTCTGCTCTTATCTTAGTTATTTCTTGCCTTCTGCTAGCTTTTGAATGTGTTTGCTCTTGCCTCTCTAGTTCTTTTAATTGTGATGTTAGAGTGTCAATTTTAGATCTTTCCAGCTTTCTCTTGTGGGCATTTAGTGCTATAAATTTCCCTCTACACACTGCATTAAATGTGTCCCAGAGATTCTGGTATGTTGTATCTTTGTTCTCATTGGTTTCAAAGAGCATCTTTATTTCTGCCTTCATTTCGTTATGTGCCCAGTAGTCATTCAGGAGCAGGTTGTTCAGTTTCCATGTAGTTGAGCGGTTTTGATTGAGTTTCTTAGTCCTGAGTTCTAGTTTGATTACACTGTGGTCTGAGAGACAGTTTGTTATAATTTCTGTTCTTTTACATTTGCTGAGTAGTGCTTTACTTCTAACTATGTGGTCAATTTTGGAATAAGTTACTGAAGCTTTTGCATTTGTCACATATTTCTTGTGTCATGGTTTTCATCTCTGTCAGTTCGTTTATGGCCTTCTCTGCATTAATTATTCCGGTTATCAATTCTTCCATTCTTTTTTCAAGATTTTTAGTTTCTTTTTGCTGGGTACGTAATTCGTCCTTTAGCTCTGAGAAGTTTGATGGTCTGAAGCCTTCTTCTCTCATCTCGTCAAAGTCATTTTTTGTCCAGATTTGATCCGTTGCTGGCGATGAGCTGCGTTCCTTTGGAGGGGTAGATGCGCTCTTATTTTTTGAATTTTCAGCTTTTCTGCCCTGCTTTTTCCCCATCTTTGTGGTTTTATCTGCCTCTGGTCTTTGATGATGGTTACGTACTGATGGGGTTTTGGTGTGGGTGTCCTTCCTGTTTGTTAGTTTTCCTTCTAACAGTCAGAACCCTCAGCTGTAGGTCTGTTGGAGATTGCTTGAGGTCCACTCCAGACCCTGTTTGCCTGGGTGTCAGCAGCAGAGGCTGCAGAAAATAGAATACTGCTGAACAGTGAGTGTTATCTGTCTGATTCTTGCTTTGGAAGCTTCCTCTCAGGAGTGTACTCCACTGTGTGAGGTGTGGGGTGTCGTTCTGCCCCTAGTAGGGGATGTCTCCCAGTTAGGCTACTCAGGGGTCAGGGACCCACTTGAGCAGGCAGTCTGTCCCTTCTCAGATCTCAACCTCCGTGTTGGGAGATCCACTGCTCTCTTCAAAGCTGTCAGACAGAGTCGTTTGCGTCTGCAGAGGTTACTGCTGCTTTTGTTGTTGTTGTTGTTGTTGTTGTTGTTTAGCTGTGCCCTGTCCCCAGAGGTGGAGTCTACAGAGACAGGCAGGTTTCCTTGAGCTGCTGTGAGCTCCACCCAGTTCGATCTTCCCAGGGCTTTGTTTACCTACTTAAGCCTCAGCAATGGCGGGCACCCCTCCCCCAGCCTCACTGCTGCCTTGCAGTTAGATTGCAGGCTGCTGTGCTAGCAATGAGGAAGGCTCCGTGGGCGTGGGACCCTCCTGGCCAGGTGTGGGATATAATCTCCTGGTGTGCCCGTTTGCTTAAAGCGCAGTATTTGGGGTGGGAGTTACCCGATTTTCCAGGTGTTGTGTGTCTCAGTTCCCCTGGCTAGGAAAAGGGATTCCCTTCCCCCTTGCGCTTCCCAGGTGAGGTGATGCCTCGCCCTGCTTCAGCTCTCGCTGGTCGGGCTGCAACAGCTGACCAGCACAGATTATCCGGCACTCCCTAGTGAGATGAACCCAGTACCTTAGTTGGAAATGCAGAAATCACCAGTCTTCTGTGTCGCTCGTGCTGGGAGCTGGAGACTAGAGCTGTTCCTATTCCGCCATGTTGCTCCGCCCCCATTTTTCTTTTTTCTTCTTTGATGCCCTTGGGGGTTTAATTATGGTATAAGGTGGTTCAGTTGACTGACTTCAATTCTAGTTTGCTTCTGCATCTTGGAAGTGCCCCCACAACTTATTGTCTTCTTGCCTGCATTTCTTTTGTTGGGTGTTCTGGTCCATAAGTCTCCCTCAGGTAGGGGCAGCAGTTGGCAGAAAAGCCATACTCTTGCCAGGTCGGCCCCAGTCTGCTGCTTGCATGCTTCCTGGAGTAACATGGGATTGTGTGTGCCTGCAGAGTTCAGGTGAAAGTAGGACCTCTTGGTAGGAAGCTCTAGTGGGCATGGCCCATCTGGCTATGAGAAGTGGGGGTGGGTGGAGTTGCTCGCTCTGCCATCCAGGTGTTTCCCAGGACAATAAGAAGCTGTGCCCCTCAGCAAATTCAGTCAGAAACAGGCTTCTGGGCCAGAAGTTCTAGGAGGTGTGGCTTGCCTGGCTACCGGTGGTGGGGACAGGTGGGGTTGCACACTCTGCCATCTGGTTGTTTCCTGAGACAATAGGAAGCTGTGCCGTCCATCTGAGTTCACAAAGAAGCAGGACTTCTGGGATGGAAGCTCTAGTAGGTGTTGCCCACCTGGCTATCAGTGGTGAGGGTGGGTGGCGTCATGTGCTCTGCCATTTTTCCGGGACAACAGGAACTGTGCCCTTCAGCCAAGTTCACGCAGTAGTGGGACTGCTGGGCCAGAAGCTCTAGCAAGTTTTGCCCACCTGGCTGTCGGTGGTGGGGGTGGGTGGGGTTGCATGCTCTGCCATCTGGGTGTTTCTGGGACAACAGGAAGCTGCCCCCTCCAGCTGAGATCACATTAAAGTGGGACTGCTGGGCTGGAAGCTCTAGCAAGCACTGCTTGCTTCGATATCAGTGGTAGTGTTGGGTCCAGTGGCTCACTAACTTCAGACCAAAGCAGGAATATTGGACTGGGAGCTGGAGCCGAGCCCCATTAGGCAAGTGGGGTGGAGCAATCATACTGCTTCTAGGCACCATGAATGCAGGCTCTGTTGGAGCTATGGCATTGATGCTGGTCTGCTCTGTGACCCAAGTCTTGTAGAGGTCCCCTTAAAGCTACTTTTTTTTTAAAGGCATATATATCTCTTTTACAATAAGGAAAATAAGTTTACCAAAATTGAAACCAAATCCAATCATATATCCTGCATGTGATTTTTGCTCAACTTACTTTGTGTTACTGTTCTAAATATTTTGCAAATATTATCCCATTTATTACGTGCAACAATTCTGAGGTAGGTATTGTAATGTTTCCCATTTTACTGATTAAAAAATTGAGGCACAGAGAGGATAAGTGACTTGCCTATGGTAACTGGCAAAACCAGAATTTGAACCCAGGTACTCATGGCCCCAGAGCCTGTGCTACACTACTTCATGCTACCTTCATAAGAGTGCATATATAGCTATCAATGCATCTTTTTTAGGCCTCAAAGTCTTTCCTATCCTAAAAATGAACACAAAATATGCCTTTTCTGCTTCCTTCTCAAGCCATGGCCCTGTCTTCCCTTTTGTCTGCCAACCTTCTTGAAAGCCTGGTCTTTACTTGAAGCCTGCACTTCCCTCTACTCTCTTGTTTACCCCTTAGGCCCAGCAACATGCCTTCTGCTCATACTCCTCTACAGAAGGTACTTTCTTGATAGGAACCAATGATATCCAAATCATCAAATCCTATGACTTTTTCTTAAAAGGAAAAATCCCTGTGGGCTGGAGCATGGTGGTGGCACCTGTAATCCCAGCTACTCAGGAGGTTGAGGCAGGAGAATCACTTGAACCCAGGAGGCAGAGGTGGCAGTGAGATGAGATCGCACCACTGCACTCCAGCCTGGGCAACAGAGTGAGACTTTGTCTCAACAAATCTATAAATAAATAAACACAAAAAATTTTTTAAAAAGTATAGCAATACAATTAAGTACAGTACATAATACTTGATAATGATAAATGACTATGTTACTGGTTTATGTATTTACTATATTGTACTTTTTATCATTATAGTTTAAAAAATGTTATACTTATAAAAAATGTTACTTATAAAAAATGTTAACTGTAAAATAGCCACAGGCAGGTCCTTTAGGAAATATTCAGGAAGAAGGCATTGTTGTCATAGTAGATGAAAGCTCCATGCATGTTATTGCCCCCAAAGACCTTCTAGTAGGACAAAATATAGAGGAAGACAGTGATATTGATGGTCCTGACCCTATGTAGGCCTAGGCTAATGAATGTATTTATGTCTTCGTTTTTTTTTTTTTTTTTTTTTTTTGTGATGGAGTCTAGCTCTGTCGCCCAGGCTGGAGTGCAGTGGCGTGATCTCAGCTCACTGCAACATCCGCTTCTCAGGTTCAAGCGATTCTCCTGCCTCAGACTCCTGAGTAGCTAGGATTACAGGTGCCCAGCCCACCACTACGTCCAGCTAATTTTTGTATTTTTAGTAGAGACAAAGTTTCACTGTGTTGGCCAGGCTAGTCTCGAACTCCTGACATTGTGACCTGCCCACCACGGACTCCCAAAGTGCTGGGATCATAAGCATGAGCCACCATGCCCGGCCTATGTCTTCATTTTTAACAGAAGTGTCTAAAAAGTAAAACAAAATTTAAAAAGAGGAAAAAGCTTATAGAATAAGGATATAAAGAAAATGTTTTCGTATAGCTATACAATGTGTTTGTGTTTAAAGCTAAGTGTTATTACAAAAGAGTAAAAAAGTTAAAAAAACTAAAAAGTGTATGAAGTTAAAAAGTTATGGTATGTTAATTTTATTATTGAAGAAAGAAAAATATATGTTCATCTCAGTCAAAATTATTTCTTCAAAGGCAAAGAAAAATAATTTTTATAAATTTAATGTAGCCTATGTACACAGTGTTTATGAAGTCTACAGTAGTGTACAGTAATATCTTTGACCCTCACATTCATTCACTATTCATTCATTGGCTCTCCCAGAGCAATTTCCGTTCCTGCAAGCCCCATTTGTGGTAAGTGCCCTATACAAGTGGACCGTTTTAAAAATCTTTTGTATCATATTTTTACTGTGCCTCTGCTATGTTTAGATACACAAATACCGTTGTGTTCCAATTGCCTATAGTATTCAGGACAGTAACATGCTGTACAGATTTGTAGCCTAGGAACAATAGGCTATACCATATAGCCTAACTGTGTACTAGGATATACTATTTAGGTTTGTGTCAGTACATTCTGTGATGTTCACACAATGACAAAATTGCCTAATGATACATTTCTCAGAACATAGTGCATTGTTAAGTGATGCATGTCTGTGTGTGTGGTATACTTAAATAATTAAAACCATAGTGTAATATAATTCCATATTCTGCTTTTCTGAACAACCAAGAATGCTTTGGTTGTTTAAGATATTTATCAACCTCATGTAAGTTGGCTGCATATTACTTGATTATAGTGAGGTACCATAACTTATAGCTATTTTTCTGTCGTTGAAAGTTAGGTGTTTTCTTTTTGCTTTTATAGATAATGCTACAGTGAGCATCCTTATGAATACATCCTTAGAAGTGGATTCAATAGTTTTTTTGGTTGCTGTTGTTATTGTTGTTTGGAGACAAGGTCTCACTCTTTTGCCCAGACTAGGGTACACTGGCATGACCATAGCTCACTGCAGCCTTAGACTCTTGGCCTCAAGTGATGCTTTCACTTCAGCCTCCTGAGTAGCTTGACCTACAGGTGCACACAACCATGCTCAGCTAGTGTTTAAATTTTTTGTAGAGATAGGAGTCTCACTATATTGCCCAGGCTGTTCTCAAACCCCTGGTCTCAAGTGATCCTCCCTCCTCAGCCTCCCAAAGCACTGGGATTATAGGTATGAGAGACCATGCCCAGCCCCTCATTGGTTTTGAGGATTATTATTTTTTTAAAAAAACTTTGTTAATTTGGTGAAAATGGATTCCATAATTTTGCATTTTATTAATTACTTTAGAAGTGGAAATATGTTGCCTTTTTTTTTTGCAAGTTATATATCTTCTTTTGTGAGTTGTCTATTTATGTTCATTGCCCATATTGTATTGGAAGCTTGCTGGTTTCATTATATTTATATGACTCCTATATTTAGTTAAAGGTAATAATGTTTTTCTTTTGTGGCAAATACTTAATCAGGTTTTTAAATCTTTTAAGTTTGCTTTTTTATGTTTAGGAGTTTACAAACTTTTTGATATTTTCCTTGATAGATTCATCCCTTAATCGTATATTTAGGAAGCTCTTCAAGAACCAGATAAATCTGAACATGTTGAAAATACAAGGGCTGTTGTAGAGGAATTGAAATCAAGGGCGCTATGAAAGAACATAGCTTTCAGAGCTGCAGGAAGGCTCTCTGAGACTAGAAAGGAAGAATGAGTTTTTTATTTTATTTTACTTTTTTTAGACGGAGTTTCACTCTTGTTGCCCAGGCTGGAGTGCAATGGTGCAATCTCAGCTCACCACAACCTCCACCTCCTGGGTTCAAGCTATTCTCCTGCCTCAGCCTCCCAAGTAACTGGGATTACAGGCATACACCACCACACCAGCCTAATTTTGTATTTTGAGTAGAGACGGGGTTTCTCAATGTTGGTCAGGCTGGTTTCCAACTCCTGACCTAAGGTGATCCACCTGCCTCAGCCTCCCAGAGTGCTGGGATTACAGGCATGAGCCACTGCACCTGTCTGGAAGAATGAGTCTTAAAGACTGCTTAAAAATTTTTTTTTTTTTTTTTTTTGTCTGGGAACAGTGGCTCATGCCTGTAATCCCAACACTTTGGGAGGCTGAGGCGGGTGGATCACCTGAGGCCAGAATTTCAAGACCAGCCTGGCCAACGTGGCGAAAACCTGTCTCTACTAAAAAAATACAAAAATTAGGTGGGCATGGTGGCATGCCTGTAGTCCCAGCTACTCAGTGCTGAGGCATGAGAACTGCTTGAACCTGGAGGCAGATCATGGCTTTTCTAATTCTTTAAGATGCATCTTTAGATGTTTAACTGAAGGCTTTCCTCTTTCTCTCTTTCTCTTTTTTTTTTTTTGTTTTGAGACGGAGTCTCACTCTGTCATTGGCTGGAGTAAAGTGGAGTGATCTTGGCTCACTGTAACCTCTGCCTCCCAGGTTGAAGTGATTCTTCTGCCTCATCCTCCTGAGTAACTGGGATTTCAGGTGCCTGCCACCATGTCTTGCTAATTTTTGTATTTTTTTGGTAGAGATAGAGTTTTACCATATTGGTCAGGCTGGTCTTGAACTCCTGACCTAAGGTAATCTGCCCACCTTGACCTCCCAAAGTGCTGAGATTACAGGTGTGAGCCACCGCACTTGGCCTGAAGGCTTTCCTCCTTTTTGGTGTGGCACTGACAGCTTTAAACTTTCCTCTGAGTACTGCTTTTGCTATATCTCATAGGTTTTGGTACGTTGTGTTTCCATTATCATTTGTTTCAATACATTTTTCAATTTCCTTCTTAATTTCTTCATTGACCCACTGGCCATTCAGAAGCATATTGTTTAAATTCCATGTATTCATATAGCTTCCAAAATTCTACTTGCTATTGATTTCTAATTTTATTCCATTGTGGTCAGAGAAGATTCTTGATATTGTTTCAGTTTTTCTTTTGAATGTCTTAAGGCTTGTTTTGTGACCTAACATGTGGTCTATCCTTGAGAAGGATCCATGTGCTGAGGAAAAGAATGTGTATTCTGAAACCATTGGAAGAAATGTTCTGTAAATAACTATTAGATCTATTTGGTCTATAGTGCTGGTTAAATCCAATGTTCCTTTGTTGATTTTCTGTCTGGAAGACCTGTCCAATGCTGAAAATGGGGTGTTAAAGTCTCCAGATATTATTACATTGGGGCCTATCTCTCTTTCTATTCTAATAATATTTGCTTTATATATCTGGGTGCTCAAGTTTTGGGTGCCTATATATTTAAAATTATGTCCTCTTGCTGAATTGACCCCTTTATCATTATATAGTGACCTTCTTTGTCTCTTCTTATAGTTTTTGTCTTGAACTCTATTTTGTCTAATACAAGTAGAGCTACTCCTACTCTTTTTTGGTTTCCATTAGCATGGAATATATTTTTCCATCCCTTTATTTTCAGTCTATATGTGTATTTATAGGTGAAGTGTGTTTGTTGTAGGCAACAGATCAATGGCTCTGGTTTTGTCATCCATTCAGCCACTCTATGTCTTTTCATGGAACAGTTGAGTCCATTTACATTCAATATTACATTCATTACATTACATTTGTTACATACATTACATTCAGTAGTATTATTGATACATAAGGACTTACTCCTGCCATTTTGTTATTTGTGTTCTGGTTGTTTTTTCTGGTCTTCTCTTCCCTCTTTCTTTTCTTCCTCTCTTCTTTTTTTGGAAGTGGTTTTCTCGGGTGATGTGTTTTAGTTTCTTGCTTTTTATTTTTTGTGTATCCATTGTATATTCTTTAGTTTAAGGTTACCATGAGGCTTACAAATACTATCTTATATCCCATTATTTTAACCTGATAACAACTTTAACACTGTTTGCATAAACAAACAAGCAAAAATATAACTAATAGACTCTGTTCCTTAACTTAAATTTTTCTGCATTTTAACTTCTCATTGTTTATATTTATATATTATTATTGTACTGACTATATCTTGAAAAGTTGTTCTAGTTATTATATGTGATTGGTCATTGTTTAGTCTTTCTATTTAGGATAAGAGTAGTTTGCACACCACAATTACAATGTTATAATATTGTGTTTTTCTGTGTACTTATTATTATTGGAGCTCCATTGTATGTTATTTGTTTCTTTTCTCTTGCCACTTTTAGAATCCTTTCTTTATCCTTGATCTTTGGGAGTTTGATTATTAAGTGCCTTGAGGTAGTATTCTTTGGGTTAAATCTGCTTGGTGTTCTGTAACCTTTTTCTTGAATATTGATATCTTTCTCTAGGTTTGGGAAGTTCTCTGTTATCATCCCTTTGAATAAACTTTCTACCCTATTTCTTTCTCTACCTCCTCTTTAAGGCCAATAATTCTTAGATTTGCCCATTTGAGGCTATTTTCTAGATCCTGTCAGTGTGTTTCATCATTTTTTATTTTTTTTTTGTCTCCTTGGACTGTGTATTTCAAATAAACTGTCTTCAGGCTCACTAATTCTCTCTTCTGCTTGATTAGTTCTGCTATTAAAGGACTCTGATGTATTTTTTAGTATGCCTATTGCATTTTTTTGCTCAGGCATTTCTGATTGAGTCTTTTTAATTATTGTAATCTCTTCGTTAAATTTATCTGATATAATTCTGAATTCCTTCTCTGTGTTACCTTGAATTTCTGTGAGTTTCCTGAACATAGCTATTTTGAATTCTCTGTCTGAAAGATCATGTGTCTCTGTTTCTCCAGGGTTGATCCCTGGTGATTTGTTTAGTTCATTTGGTGAGATGTTTTCCTGGATAGTGTTGATGCCTGTAGATATTTGTTGGTATCTGGGTATTGAAGAATTCTTTATTGTCGTCTTCACTGTCTGGGTTTATTTGTACCCATTCATCTTGGGAGGGCTTTTTAGATATTTGAAAGGACTTAAGTATTGTAACCTCAGCCATATCTGCTTTAGGGGGCACCCCAAGCCCAGTAACACTCTGGTTCTTGCAGACTCAAAGAGGTACTACCTTGGTGGTCTTGGACAAGATCCAGGAGACCTCTCTGGATTACCAGGCAGAGACTCTTGTTCTCTTTCCTTACTATCTCCCAAACAATCAGAGTCTCTCTCTTTTTGTTCTGAGCCACCTAAAGCTGGGGGTTGAATGACACAAGCACCCCTGTGGCCACCACTACTATGACTGTGCTGGGTTAGACCTAAAGCCAGCACAGCACTGGACCTCACCCAAAGCCTGCTGTAACTACTCCCTAGCTACTGCCTATGTTCTCTCTAGGCCCTGGGGCTCTACAGTCAGCCCAGCGGCAAAGCCTGCTAGGCCTCCATCCTTCCCATCAGGGTGGCGAGGTCTCCCAGGCCCTGGATTGGTCCAGAAGTGCTGTTCAGGAGTTAGGGAATGGAGTCAAAACTTTAGACCTCTACCTGGTGTTCTATGTACTGAGGCTGAGCTGGCAATCATGCCACAAGATGCAGTCTTTCTCACTCTTGCCTCACCTTTCCAAAGGCAGAGGAGCACTCACCTTATAGCCACCACCACCCCAGACCATGAGAACTGCCAGACTACTGCAGATGTTCCCTTAAGGCCCAATACCTCTTAAGTCAGCTTGTGGTAAATGCTGCTTGGCCTGGGACTCACCCTTCAGGGAAATGGGCTCCTCTTTGGTCCAGGTCAGGTTGAGTAATGCTGTTCAAGAGTCAAGTCATGGAATTTGGGACCCCAGGAGCCCATTTGGTGCTCTATCCCTCTGTGGCCATGATGGTTGGTACCTAAGTTGCAAGACAAAGTCCCCTTTACTTTTTCTTCTGCTTTTCTCAAGCAGAAGGGGTTTTGCCTAGTAGCCACCACAGCTGGAAATGTGCTGAGTCTCACCTGAATCCAGCAAGTTTCAGAGGCTCACTGAAGGCTCTCACTGTAGTACCTGGGTATCACTTCTGGTTTTTCATGGCTCAAGGGCTCTTCAGTTAACTGATGATGAATGCTGACAGGACTGAGAACTTTCTTTCAAGTCAGCAGGTTCCTTTCTGGTCAGGGTGTGTCTAGAAATGTTATCTTGGAGCTAGGGCCTAGAAGAGGGGCCTCACAACACTGGCCAGTGCTCTAGCCTGCTGTGGCTGAGCTGGTATCCAAGCTTCAAGACAAAGTTCTTCCCATTCTTCCCTCTCCTCTCTTCAAGCAGAAGGAAGAGGTCTCTTTTGGAGCCATGAGCTGTGCAGCCTGTGGTTAGGGCAGGGGTGATGCCAGCACTCCCTTGGCTGTTCCAGCTGGTATCTCAGTATGTCGCATGTCCTGCACCCCCAAAAGTCCACTGTTTCTGGGCCTAGTTCAGCACTAGGACTCGCCTAACAGTTGTAGTCCTTATGGCCTAGACTGCCTTTCAAGTTTACTTGGAGATATAGAACATTGCAGCCCTTGGTGGCAAGATCTGCAGGAACTCAAGTTCTGACTGCTGGGATCAGCAATTCCCCTCTGGCTAGGGCAGATTTAAATACTCCCTTCATGGGTGGTCATCGGCTGAGTTTGGTTTAGTTTTCCTTTCTGCTCTAACAGAACAGCATTTAGTTAAATGCTTCACAATTGCTGTGTTCTCCCTCCCCTAGCACCAAGAGACATTCTGTACCATGCTGCCATTGCCAGCGGTGATTCAGGACTTTTTCTTTTTTAATACCTCTTCGTTGCCTCTTTCAGCAATATGAAGTTAAAAGCAGGTACTATGAATGTTCACCTAATTTTTGGTTCTTATAAAGATGTCTTTTCTGTGTAGATAGTTGTTAAATAGGTGTCCTTGGGGTGGAGTATCATCAGTGGAGCCTTCTATTCTGCCATCTTGCTCCGGTTCTCCTATTTTTATTTTTATTTTTTTGTAAAGACGGAGTCTTCCTATGTTGCCCAGGCTGATCTTGAACTCTGAGGTTCGTGTGAAACTCCCACCTTGGTTTCCCAAAGTGCTAGGATTACAAGCATGAGCTACCATGCCTGGCCTACATGATCTTATATGTAGAAAACCTTAAAGGCTCCACCCAAAAACTGTTAGAACTGATAACTAAATTTAGTAAAGTTGCAGGATACAAAAATTAAGAAAGCAATCCCATTTACAATAGCAGCAACAATAGTAAAAATTATTAGTAGTAAATTTAACCAAGGAGGTAATAGGATTGCATACTAAACAGTATAAAACACTAGTGAAATAAATAGAAGAAAATGTGAATAAATAAAAATCTATTCCATGTTCATGGATCAGAAGAATTAATATTCTTAAAGTGGCCATACTACCCAAAGCAAAAGACAGATTAAATGCAACCACCGTCAAAATTCCAATATTAATTTTCACAGAAATAGAAAAAAAAAATTCTTAAATTCATATGGAACCACAAAATACCCCCAAAAGCCAAAACCATCTTGAGCAAAATGAACAAAGTTGGAGGTATAACACTCCCTGGTTTCAAACTATATTACAAGATGATGGTGATTACAACAGCATGGTACTGGCATAAAAAAGACACGTCAACCAATGGAACAGGATAGAAAGCCCAGAAATAAACTCATGAATTTACAGTCAATTGCTTTTCAACAAAGGTGCCAAGGACACACAATGAGGAAATTAGAAGCAAATGATGTTGGGAAAATTGAATAGCCACATGCGGAAGAATGAAATTTGATCCTTATTTCACACCATGTACAAAGACCAACTCAAAATTATTTGAAGACTTAAATATAAGACCTGAAACTACAAAACTACTAGAAGAAAACATAGGGGAAACACTCAACAACACTGGTCTGAGCAATGGTTTTGTTTTTTTTTTTTTTTTTGATATGAATCTGAAAATACAGGCAACAAGAGAAAAAATAGGCAAAGGGAATTACATCAAACTTAAAGGTTTTTGCACAACAAAGGAAACAATTAACAAACAGACAACCATGGAGAGGGAGAATCTGATAAAGGGTTAATATACAAAATATATAGGAAACTCAACAGCAAGAAAACAAACAACCTGATTAAAAGATGGGTAAAGTGGGTGATAGGATCATCCATACTCCAAACCTTAGCATCCTGTAGTGTTCCTAGGTGACAGACCTGCACATACACCCCCAGGATCTAAAATAAAAGGTGAAATTATTTTTTAAACTTATAAAAATGGGCAAAGGACCTGAACAAGTATTTCTTTTTTTTTTTTTGAGATGGAGTTTTGCTCTGTCACCCAGTCTGGAGTGCGGTGGTGTGATCTCAGCTCACTGCAAGCTCCACCTACCCCGGGTTCATGCCATTCTCCTGCCTCAGCCTCCCGAGTAGCTGGGACTACAGGCACCTGCCACCATGCCTGGCTAATTTTTTTGTATATTTAGTAGAGACGGGGTTTCACCGTGTTAGCCAGGATGGTCTCTATCTCCTGAGCTCATGATCCGCCCACCTCAGCCTCCCAAAGTGCTGAGATTACAGAATTACAGGCGTGAGCCACCACACCTGGCCTCTGAACAGGTATTTCTTTTCTTTTCTTTTCTTTTCTTTTCCTTTTTTTTTTTTTTTGAGATGGAGTCTTGCTCTGTTGCCCAGGCTGGATGGACTGCAGTGGCGCTATCTCGGCTTACTGCAAGCTCCACCTCCAGGGTTCACGCCAGTCTCCTGACTCAGCCTCCCAAGTAGCTGGGACTACAGGTGCCCACCACCATGCTTGGCTAATTTTTTGTATTTTTAGTAGAGACGGGGTTTCGCTGTGTTAGCCAGGATGGTCTCGATCTCCTGACCTTGTGATCCACCCACCTCGGCCTCCCAAAGTGCTGAGATTACAGGCATGAGCCACCGCGCCCGGCCCTGAACAGATATTTCTTAAAGGAAGACATACAAATAGCCAACTGGGTCATGAAAAAATGTTTAGTATCACTAATCATAGGGAAATGCAAATTAAAATCACAATGAGCTATCATCTCACACCTGTTAGAATGGTTTTTATTTTTATTTTCAATAGCTTTTTGGGGAACAGGTGGTGTTTAGTTACATTTGTAAGCTCTTTAGTGGTGATTTCTGAGATTTTGGTGCATCCATTACCAGAGCAGTGTACACTGTACCCAGTGTGTAGTCTTTTAACCCTCATCCCCCTCCCACCGTTTCCCCCAAGTCCCCAAAGTCCATGGTATCATTCTTATGCCTTTGTGTCATCATAGCTTAGCTCCCACTTATGAGTGAGAACATATGATGATTGGTTTTCCATTCCTGAGTTACTTCACTTAGAATAATGGTCTCCATATTCCATTGAAGTTGCTGCAAATGCCATTATTTCATTCATTTTTATGGCTGAGTAGAGTTCCATGGTGTGTATATATATCACATTTTCTTTATCCACTTGTTGATTGATGGGCATTTGGGCTGGTTCTGTATTTTTGCAATTGCAAATTGTGCAGCTGTAAACATGCATGTGCAAGTATCTTTTTCATATAGATAACTTATTTTCCTCTGAGTAAATACCCAGGAGTGGGATTGCTGGATCAAATGGTAGATCTATTTTCAGTTCTTTAAGGAATCTCCAAACTATTTTCCACAGTGGTTGTACTAGTTTACATTCCCACCAGCAGTGTAATAGTGTTCTCTTTTCACCATATCCACACCAACACCCATTATTTTTTTATTATGGCCATAACAAATTTTATCAAAAAGAGGAAAGATAATGAGTATTTGTGAGGATGTGAAGAAAAGGGAGCCCCTACACAGTGTTGGTGGGAATGCAAATGAATACTTCATAATGGAAGACAATATAGAGGTTCCTCAAAAAACTAAAAATAGAAATATCATATGATCTGGCAATCCCACTTCTGGATATATATCCAAAGGAATTGAAATCAGTATATTAAAGGGATATCTGCACTCTCATCTTCATTGCAGCATATTTCACAATAGACAAGATGTATCAACCTAAGTGTCCATCAGCAGATGAATGAAGAAAATGTGGTATATCTACATAATGGAATACTATTCAGCCATACAAATGAAGGAAATTCCAACATTTGTAACAGTAGAAGATAATTACACCACATGAAATAAGCAGACACAGAAAGACAAATACAGCATGATCTCACATGTGGAAATGAAAACAGTTAACTCATAGAAGTAGAGAATGGAATAGTGTTTACCAGAGGCTAAGGGGTGGAGAAGGGGTCTGAAGGAGGGAATAGGGAGTTATTGGTCAAAGGATACAAAGTTTCAGTTAGACAGGAGGAATAAATTTTGAGATTTATTGCACAGTAGGGTGGCTATAGGCAATAATAGTATATTGTATATTTCTTTCTTTCTTTTTTTTTTTTTGAGACAGAGCCTCGCTGCATTGCCCAGGCTGGAGTGGTGCAGTGGTGTGATTTTGGCTCGCTGCAACCTCCACCTCCCAGGTTAAAGTAATTCTCCTGCCTCAGTCTCCTCAGTACCTGGGATTACAGGCATGCACCACCATGCTTGGCTAATTTTTTGTATTTTTAGTGGAGACGGGGTTTCACCATGTTGGCCAGGCTGGTCTCAAACTCCTGACCTCAAATGATCCGCCTACCTCAGCCTCCCAAAGTGCTTGGATTAAAAGCATAAGCCACTGCACCCGGCCTATTGTATATTTCAAAAGCCAAGAGAGGTTGGGTGCAGTGGCTCACATCTGTAATCCCAGCACTTTGGGAGGCCGAGACAGGAGGATTGCTTGGGCCCAGGAGTTCAAGACCAGCCTGGGTCACACGATGAGATCCTGTCTCTACAAGAAATACAAAAAAATTGCTAGCAGGAGGGTGTGTGCCTGTAGTCCCAGCTACTGGGGAGGCTGAGGTGAGAGGATCACCAGAGCCTGAGAGGTCAAGGCTGCAGTACCACATATTATTGGTGGGAATGCAAAATGGTGCAGCCTTTTTGAAAAACTGTTAGCAGATCCTCATCTGGTTGACCATAGAGGTAGAGTATAACCCAGCAATTCCACTGCTAGCTATATACCCAGGAGATATGAAAACATGTATTTATATAAACTTGTACATGAATGTTCATAGCATTATTCATAACAGCTGAAAAGTGGAAACAACCCAAATGTCTAGCAACTGATAAATGAAATGAAATGCAGTATATTAATGCAATAGAATACTATTCAGCCATAAAAAGGAATGCAGTATCACTATATGCTACAATGTAGATGAACCTTCAAAACATCATGCTACGTGAAAGAAGTCAGTCACAAAAGACTGTATATTGTGTGATTCCATTTACATGAAATGTTCCGAATAGGAAAATCCACAGAGACATAAAGTAGATTAGAGCTCACCAGGGACTAGGAAGAAGGGTTAATAAGGAGATATTGCTTAATGGTTTCAGAGGTTTTGTTTGGAGTGATGAAAACGTTTTGGAAATATGGTGGTGATGACTACACAACACTGTAAATACAATTAATATCCTTGAGTTGTACACTTAAAAATGGTAAAATGGCAAATTTTGTTATATATATTTTACCACAATAAAATATTCATAAAATGTTTTCTTTAAAAGAGGAAAGCAAAACTAAGGAACCCCCCAAAATGATTGCTAGGAAGCCACTATTGGACAGCTTGGGTCTTCTTAGTAAAGCATGAGAGGAGTGCATCTACAGAGCTAGACCAAACAGTGCCTGATCCGGAACAGATTGGGGCTGAGAACTAGAGACAAAGGAGATTTGTTATGTCTCACATGACCAAATGCAGCGTTTGTTACCTATTCTTATGATAAGAATCACTTGAGGGCTTGTTAAATCTGTAGATCAGTGATTCTCAAAGTGTGGCCCAAGAACTCCTAGGGGTCCCTGAAGTCTTCTCTTTTGCAATTACATATTTATTAGAGGCCAGATTTTCTCCTGATACTTCTGGCAAAATAACATATAACAACAGATTGAATGCAGAAGCAGATATGAGAATCCAGCTGTCTTCTATCAAGACAGACATCAAAGAGGTTTGGAAAAATATATAACAATATTATGCTTCTAACTGAGTTTTTGAGAATATAGTTATTTTTCATAAAAATGTTATTTATGTTAACGTGTAACAGCTTTATTGTTGTTTTAAATGAATTATTAAATAAAAAATCCTGAGGTTCTTTTTTGTTTGTCTTTAGAGCCAGTGTCTCGCTCTGTCTCCTAGGCTGGAGTGCAGTGGTGCAATTATGGCTCACCGTAGCCTCGACCTCCTGAGCTCAAGCAATCCCTGCACCTCAGCCTCCCAAGTAACTGGGACTACAAGCATGCACCACCGTGTCCCGCCAATTGTTTTTACATTTTTTGTAGATGAGGTCTTGCTATATTGACAGGGCTGGTCACTCTCAAACTCCTGGGCTCAAGCAATCCTCCCACCTCCGACCCCTGAAGTGCTGGGATTACAGGTGTGAGCCACTGGGCCTGGTGGTTCTTCCATTTTCTGTTGCGTACAAGGGAGCCCTAGAAATGACAAACTGAATTATGCTCTGATCCTCCTGTTGAGCTAGG
This sequence comes from Piliocolobus tephrosceles, assembly GCF_002776525.5. Lineage (NCBI taxonomy): Eukaryota > Metazoa > Chordata > Mammalia > Primates > Cercopithecidae > Piliocolobus > Piliocolobus tephrosceles. The sequence goes on from NC_045445.1 coordinate 76,508,907, forward strand.
GAGTTAGATGGCTGATGGTGAATGCATCTTTCCAAGAGAGAGGATCTCTCCTCTCTGGTGCCCTTCTCCCTATTTCCTGGTTCTTCCTTGACATATACCAGCTGGTGAAGTGCAGTTTGAGAAGTGCAGAAAAGGCAGTGTAGCTCCAGCTACTCCAGAGACAAGGAAAGCAGTCCCCAGTGGCCAGCCTCTTCAGGAGGAAGAAGGCTGGTGCTGCACTCCAGGCAAATTGGACAGAGCCCACGTGACCTGTGGCCCTGCTAAAGCCCTGGACATGATGTCTTTCTAACTACACAGCCAGGATTTCAGTGGCTGAGCACTGCAGTGACTTGAAGGTAAGATAAGAAAAATTCTATTTATTATTCCAAGCCTTTGATTATATTTCTTTTGGGAGGGCACCTGCCCTGATGGCTCTGACAAACTCCTCGTGCCTGGGCTTGGTAGGCTCAGTCACTGCTTATTTTTTGAGCATGAACAACATTTGGCAGTGGCAGTGGGAATGAAAAGAGTGTGTAGGGAGGGGAAGGAGAGTCTTGCTGCTAGGGGCTACTCTTCAGACTGGCTTGGGGTTGAACTTTGTTCAGAACCACTGAGCAGTGCAGTCATGCCAGCTTGCCCCTTCCTTCACTCCCACTCCTTCGTTGCCAAACTTGAAGCTGTCTCTTAGAGAATAGAAGTCAAAAGTTTCATGCGTAAAATCTACATATTTGAAAGAAAAACACCTAATGATTCTGTCAAGGTTTTCACATAGGATCAGAGGGGCCACCAAATCTTATGCCAAATGCTTAGAAACTCCTAAGGTAGTAGTTCCTAACATTTTGTGGGACCTTTTCAGGATCAATGAAATACCAAATGTACATCTACACAAAATTTTGCATACTATTCTGGGGAATTTGGGTCCAGGGAGTTCAGGCTTTCCATGTACCTTTAATAACCCTGTGACTCCCAAGTTCGGAACCTCTGGTCTACAGTGTCTTTCTTGGCCTGGGACAGTAGTTGGATAGCACTTTTAGGTCTGATATATACTTTCTTGGAACACTATTGGTGCTCAGGAAAATTCTGGGGATCCCACAGAATATATGGTTAGTAAACTAGTGCTACATTCTGCCATCTTTATCTAGTATTCACCCTGTCCCCTCTAAATGATACAATATCCTTGTCAAGTGGTTGTCTAGCATCTGCTGAAACTCTTCTAGTAACAGGGACCTATATTTCCTGACACATATTCTAGTCTGTCATTGTGTCTATTTAAGTGCACTAAGAACTTAACATTTCAGATGATTCTGTTCTATAACACATTTGCTCTGTCTAACCCAGCGTTTATATCATAGATAGAGAAATAGATAGATAGATAGATGATAGATAGATGATAGATTAGATAGATAGATAGATAGATAGATAGATAGATAGATAGATAGATAGATATTTGCTAAAGAAGGCATCTATTTCTGGGAAGGGATGCAAACATGAATAAGAAATGGTCATTGCACATGTTTTTATCTCAAACCAGAGCTCCAGAGCTTACTATTCTCTAATTCCCGTTAGGTCGGCATGAAATCCATTAGCCTAGCTCTTTGGGGATATGGTATAAATCAGCTGTTGGTCGATCTAGTGGTACTAGGTCATCCATCTCACATTTCCCACTTCCAGAGTTTATCTTTCCTCTCTTTTTGAAAATGGGAACAGTTGCCCATTGCCATTTTCTGTCCACATGCTCCATTCATTGTTATCCCTCAAAGTTCAACATGAAGAGTGAACTCCTCCTGTGTCATGGGACCCTACACCATTTTCCAAGTCGTCTCCTCTCTACTTCCACATAGAGGAAAAAATAAGGCCTGGACTCTGGGATTTGAAGTCTTTTCCCTCTTTATTACAGTGTCATTTTTCTTGCAAATTCTGCCCTGCAGTGTGGTGCTTGTGGTCTTGCCAGGCTCACACCAAGTACCCTGCTAGAGTAACCCTGGCAGTTATAGCAGAGTTCATGTATCTTGCAAGTCCTCAGAAGTTGTGGCTGTGTTTCAAAAGTTCTAGGTAGCGGAACTTCTCTACATAGATAAGTGCAATTTGTTTTAAAATAAAAGCATACTTCCTATTAAAAATGTGATTTAGGCTGGGCATGGTGGCTCACGCCTGTAATCCCTGCACTTTGGGAGGCCGAGGCGGGTGGACCACTTGAGGTCGGTAGTTTGAGACCAGTCTGGCCAATATGGTGAAATCCCATCTCTACTAAAAATACAAAAAATTAGCCAAGCATGGTGGCAGGAGCCTGTAATCCCAGTTACTTGGGAGGCTGAGGCAGGAAATTGCTTGAACCTAGGAAGTGGAGGTTGCAGTGAGCTGAGATCGTGCCACTGCACTCCAGCCTGGGTGGCAGAGTGAAATTGTATCTCAAAAAAAAAAAAAATGTGATTTGAAAAATGTCACATAGCTGATTTTTACTCCTCTGCCAGAGACCGCTAAGGGTAGTGTCTCTTCCCTACAGTCCAACATGAACATCATGATCAGCCAGCCTCTTTTCTCACCAAGTCCTGTTTGTTCTTCACAGCAGGCATTGCCCCTTTCATGAAACTCACCCTAATCATGCTAGCCCACTCAGATCTCCACGTTAGTAGTTCCACTGATGCGCATTCCAGTCTATGATCACAGAAGCCACACAATTTAGTATTTTTTATTAGACAATCTTATGTGCAGCTTCTGTGTTGGGTACTCAGATTTGGGTGAGCTTTCATAGACCTTTGGATTTTGTTTTTTAAGTGAACTGATACCTAAGCTATTTGTTTCACCCATACAATTAGAAAAATAGTGGATGCCTACAGGGTATGATTCAGGAGCACTAGGGAGAACTATTTCAAACCCAAAAACCTCTTCTATTAGGCCTTCATAGTGCCTGTGTACTCAATGTCAATGAAACTTTTATCCTTTTGGTTGCTGTCTCCTGACAACTATAAAATGCAAATAGCTCTATTCTCCTACCTTGATAAATATCAGTAAAGAGTCTAGGGATCTTTTTTTTAAGTGAAAGCAAGTTTATTAGAAAGGTAAAGGAATAAAGAATGGCTACTCCATAGGCAGAGTAGCAAGGCTAGGGATTTTTAACCAAGATACCTCAGGGGCTGCTCTGGGGAAGAGGTAGCTCCAAGAAATGCCATCCCCACTTCAACTAGAGCCACTCTACTTTTGTTTTCTGGATGGAAGTTACCCTAAAACTTTATTTATAAACCATTCAGATGAAAAAATAATTTTTTAAAAAATATTCCTTTAGGGCAGTAATTCCCAAACTTTAGTATGCACAAGAATCCCCCTGCAAGGCTTGGTAACATGTAGACTGCCAGATCTTGCCCTCAGAATTTCTGATAATCTGCATCTCTAACAAGTTTCCAGGTGATGCTGCTGGTCAAGAGACCATATACAGTACGCTAAGCACTACTGCTGTAGATGAATGTGTTTACAGCCTCCCAAATTCCCTAGGAGAAGCACTGGCAGGAGGTGAGGGTGGGGGTAAAGAGAAGGGGGAGATCTCCAGAATGGAATTTGACTGGTTAGAAAAAAAATCAGTCTCTCTGTTGATTTGTGTTTATTTATTTTTTTAATTTTTTAATTTTTTGGAGATAGAATCTTGCTCTGTCACCCAGGCTAGAGTGCAATGGCGTGATCTCAGCTCACTGCAACCTCCGCCTCCTGGATTCCAGTGATTCTCCTGCCTCAGCCTCCCGAGTAGCTGGGGTTACAGGCACCTGCCACCATGCCTGGCTAATTTTTGTATTTTTACTAGAGATGGGGTTTCACCGTGTTGGCTAGGCTGTTCTCGAACTCCTGGCCTCAAGTGATCCACCCGCCTTGGCCTCCCAAAGTGCTGGGATTACAGGTGTGAGCCACTGCACCAGCTGATATGTGTTTATTTTGAATCCCTTCACCTTCATATCTTAAGTAAGAAGCTCCCAGTTAGTGTTTTGACCTTAGGGCTTTGGACCCTAACCAAGCACCAAAGGAGAGTTTCTCTATGCATAGTCCTAAGCACAAATGGGAGTAATAGCTGTTGGTCTAGGCCTTCCTGAAGCTTTGATTCACCTGTAAGTTTAAAGTCATAGAACTGGAAAGGACCACTAGGACTTCACATATGGCCTCTAGATAATGCTAACATATTGGCTGATGGAGTCATCTAGCATAGGCAGTGTGATGCCAACATCAGAAAATTCTAATGAGTTGGAGAGAAAGAAGCTGGCCAACCGTCTAATCCTACTAAATGTACAAATCAATAGAATTAGACAGAATCTTATAATATAAAGACAAATTTTATTGCCAGTAAAAGCCTTTAATAACTCATTTTATCCTGTTTCAGTAGGACCTTATTCTTTCTGATGAAAATCCAGCCATCGCATCTCTCATTAAAAATAAAATTATTTTGAAATAAATAAATATATAAAATAAATAGCATATACATTTTATAAATAGTTTGTCCTTATGCACAGTATCCATGCTTACATTTTAATATCATTTTCTTACAACCTACCCCATCTCCCACTTCCAATGACAGGAAAACTGCATGTCAGGACAGATGAGAAATCTGCAGAGCCAATGCAGGGAAGGCTTGCAGCAAGGCTGTAGCCCCAAGGATTTTCTTAATGAGACTTTTCCAAAGCTCTGTAGGTAGCATCTGTGGCAGATTCCTTGGCCTTTCATTTATACCCATTGTCAAGGTATTTGAGTAAATTGTGGGGTAAGACACCCCTGGCCCTTAGCAGGGGCTCCCATTCTTTGTTATGCTACCTCAGGGGAAGGAACATGAGTAAAGAAAAAAGTATATACAAGATTCCCTCGAGCCCAGCCCCCCCATCCCTCCCCAAAATAACCCAACCTTGATATACACTTTGAACAACAAGGGAACAGCTGGGTTGAGTTCAACAGTAAGTGCTTTTCTGTTATCTAAAATGATAGGAAGGAAGGATTGAAAAGCTATGAATATAGTGCTTGCAGAGACAACCGTGGCCTCAGAGTACATGGGTCACAGAGGGCACACAAGAGGTTCATTACCTATAGTGAAAGAGGTCTCTGGACATGGAGGGCAACTTAGAAGGATCTACAGGCCTGGGTAGAAAGTGAGTGAATTTCTGGTGTCGTTTAGTCCTGTATCCCTCCCGGGGTGAGCCGTCTTTATTCAGGGCTACGTAATACTGTCTCTCCGAGTCCGAATGTTTGTACAAGGTTGAGGCATAGGTGTTGTACCAGTTTTCTTCAAACTGTTCCCGGAAAACACATTCACGTGTGAGTTTCTTCTGTGAGGGTGAGAAAATAAAGCAGAACCCATTATATGACTATTTCTCCTATCCCAGCTTGCTAGTAGAGAAACCCTGAAATAGCAATAGCACACTGATGTTAGAAAATTCCAGTCCTATCTCTCTGTATTACTGGAGGTATCTTTCTTCCAAATAGCACAAAACACTCTTGTCTGTATCTCCTTCATTCTCTTTCATGAGCTACACAAAAATGTTTTAGTTGAAATCTTTCCTGGAGGGAGGAGATTGGAGGAGATGGCATCACCTGGCTCTTTGAGCCTGAGAATTGCTGCTATGGCCTCCCAGTACCCTGCTGGCACCCACTGAGCTTTCTCCCTACTTAGAGCTAATGATGTTCAAATTCATTGAGATTACAGTCAACCATGTCAACTGACAGGCAAAGGCCTCAGATCTATATAAAGCTCCATGGGAGGTGAGCTGTGATCTCTCCTAATGAAGGGTCTCAGGCCTGTCAGTTTGAAAGCTCAGAAAAGATCTCCTTGAAAAGCTCTTCCAGTCTGGCTACTTCAGGCTGGCAGTTCCTGGGTCTCTTGCCTCTGTCCCTTCTCACACTTGATCTGACCGCCATACTACTTGCTGGGGTTGCCGATACTGAGTGCTGGGGACAGGCCTATCTCTTAGGTGTCACGGAAAAATGTGTTCTGATTTCATGGGGTGCAGGCAGCCAGAAAGTATGCTATGTGACTCAAAAGCCAGAGCCAGAAGTTGGGATCCCCCGGAAGAGTTAAGGTCAGCAAATCACTCACCATTCCTCAGTGCTAGGCTAGCTTCCAGAATAGACAAAATGCACTGCCGCTAGCCTAGTCCTAGCTGAGGGCTTAAGGCTGTCACCAGACCCTGGAACCCTCATTCTTCATTTGTTTGTTTCATTTGGCCTTTGGGACTCAACTGAAGCAATCTGGAAATCAGGAACTGTGTTGTTAACCTCAGAATCCTCAATTTGAAAGCCAGCTCTTCCACCGCCTATTTTTGTGCCTGCTAGTCTGCTACTCCTCTGGGTACACATTCAAATTCAGATGTACTCCTCTGGAGGGTTAATGCCCCAAACCCTGACCATCTACTGCCAAACCAGCACAGATTACTGTTATCATCAGACTAGCTGACCTTCTAATGAAAAAGGCAAAAGCAAATATATCAGAGAAAAGCTTATGTTTTGGGGCTGGGTGCAGTGGCTCATGCCTGTAATCCTAGTCCTTTGGGAGTCCAAGGCGGGTGGATTACCTGAGGTCAAGAGTTCGAGACCAGCCTGGCCAACATGATGAAACCCAGTCTCTACTAAAAATACAAAAAATTAGGCTGGCATGGTGGTGCATGCCTGTAGTCCCAGCTACTCGGGAGGCTGAGGCAAGAGAATCACTTGAACCAGGAAGGCGGAGGTTGCAGAGAGCTGAGATTGTGCCACTGCACTCCAGGCTGGGCAACAGAGTGAGACTCCATCTTAAAGCAAAAAAAAAAAAAAAAAAAAAAAATGCTTGTTTTGGTGGGGGCCAAATGAGTGAAGGTGTTATGTAGCAAGACCCTGAGCAGCCAAGAAGTAACTAAAAGACACTACTCCTTTACAGCTAAAAAAGTACTTTCAAGTGCTAGATAATTTTTTTTTTTTTTTAGATGGAGTCTTGTTCTGTCACCCCGGCTGGAGTACAGTGGCGCTATCTCGGCTCACTGCAAGCTACGCCTCCCAGGTTCACGCCATTCTCCTGCCTCAGCCTCCCAAGTAGCCAGGACTACAGGCACCTGCCACCATGCCTGGCTAATTTTTTTGTATTTTTAGTAGAGAAGGGGTTTCACCGTGTTAGCCAGGATGGTCTCGATCTCCTGACCTTGTGATCCACTCGCCTCGGCCTCCCAAAGTGCTGGGATTACAGGCGTGAGCCACCGCACCCGGCCTCCAGATAAATATTTTTTATACTTTTGCTTTACGTTGTCCAAACACTGATTGTAATAACTTCTGACAAAATACAAAACAGAAACAACAACAACAACAACAACAACAACAACAAAAACCTTAAACTTACCGACCCATAGAGTTCTCCCCGCTCGTTCATTCCTAGGTACAGACCAGAGTCCACTCCCCGGATGCTGATCAGCCCCACAGCCAGGCTAATAAACTCTAGGATACCTAGGGCAAAAAGTGAACACTATTCCCGTTACCGGCATCAAACTAAGAGAAAGCTGTTCAGGTGACATGAGCTACCAGTCATTTGTCCCCAGCTGGAGGCCAGCCCTGTGTGCCTTTGATCAACTGCCTGGTGAAACCATCTTTTGCAGCAAGAATGGAACCTCAGAGAAGGTACTTTGTCTCTTTGGGCCTCAGTTTTTCCATATGTAAAATGGGAAACACCGTCTTTGCTTCTACTCAACACTCGTAGGCATATTACGAGGAAGAGACCGTAAGAAGGCTTCGGCTACAAAAGCTCCATAATTTCAAGGTGCTATTGCTGTCAAATTCAAGAAGTGAGAAGTCAGTTTTCTGAATGCAAGAATGAGGACAGGTTTCTGTATCTTTCCCAGTAAACTCCCTCTTCCTTAGAGCACACAGCATTACCTTGCTGTCCTCTAGGCTGAACTTGTTTTGTGCCCTGTCAGCCCCATGTCCTTAAAGCCACATGAGGCTGTCAACTGCCTGTAGCTGACTCTAACAAAGGCCACACAGGCCACTCACTGTTTGTTCCCCCTGCTTATGGCAGGAGGCAAAACTTGGCCACATGAGAGCTTTCTCCTAAAAAGTGTTCTCAGCTAGTACAGCCCCAAGCTGACAAGCCTATCATTCTCTTTTGAGAATTTTAAGTTTATCCACAGCAAAGAGTTGGCAGGTGGTATTGGACTCATACTGATTTGAGATGTTGCAACTTTAAGGCCAAAGAGAAGAAATTCAGAAATGTCCTAGCTGACAATATTAGAGGTGAAGATTTGAAAATGCTTTCATTTATCCAGCAGCAGTCCTAACTGGGAAAAAGGACCCAGAACTGAAATCCTGGTGATAATGAAGACTACAATTTTGTCCCGAGATAGGATGTCTATTATCTTGATACAGACATAATAGCCAACTAGATTCCTCTTTGATATTCCTGTCTCTAATCACATTTCTCAATATACAGACCAAAAACTTGTTTAAGTCATCCAGGGTATGAAATGAGCTCATATCTGGCTGTCTTATCGAAAATTGCAATTTTATTTTTGTTTGCTTGTTTGTTTGTTTGTTTTGAGACAGGATCTCGCTTTGGCACCCAGGTTGGAATGCAGTGGTGTGATCATAGCTCACTGCAGCCTCAGCCTCCCCAGGCTCAGGTGGTCCTCCCACCTCAGCCTCCCTAGTAGCTGGGACTACATGCACGCATCACCACACCCAGCTAATTTTCTATTTTTTCTAGAGACGGGGTTTCACCATGTTGCTAAGGTTGGTCTCAAACTCCTGGGCTTAAGCAATATGCACACCTCGGCCTCCCAAAGTGTTGGGATTACAGGCGTGCACCACTATGCCTGGCCCAAAAATGCAATTCTTAAGGGTAATATTCTATGTAATCTATATAGGGAGTAGAGCTGATTTTCCAAGATCAAGAATTTTAAGTGGCTAATTTTAAAATCAGGTTAAAAACTCTACTGGGAAGTCTCCTGAGGAACCCCAGTGACTCAAGCTGGTGGACTGCCGTTCAGGTATGGCAGCTTTGGGGCCATGTGCTTCCACAACCCACCCAGATCTATTGGAAGGATGTAAGGTTCTTCTGCTGCAATTCTATAGAACACTCAGGGTTTGGCCTTTGGCCTCTCACACTGAAATCCTCCAGGTTTTATTCTCAGTCTGGTTGTTATTAAATTTTACAGTACAAAGAAAGGAGTCTCGGGAAATGAGATTGAGACAAGACGGTAGGAGGGGAAGAGAAAATACCCAGTGCCAAGTAGGGGTTAATCAGGCACTGATTTAATGCAACCAAATCTTCAGCTGCACTGAACAAGGTTTTGCATTTGGTTCTGCTCTGTTTGATATTTCAATAAATGACTTGTAAGAGAACATATGAGGACTGCTTATCCTAGTTCTAGAAGACATGCAGCTGAGAGGGATGACACAATCAATATCCAAAGAGATTTTAAGAGGACAGAAAAATGGACTGGCTCCATAAACTATGCTTAATTAGAATCAATGTGAAGTCCTGCACTTTGGTCCCCCAAATTTCCCAAAGTATTTTGTGTTTGGGGTTTGGTTGGGGGAAGGTAAGCCTCAAGTGCAGACAGTTGAGTTAACTGTACTACTTAGTTCATGTCCTATTAACATAGTTGGTCTGTGAAAGGGCTTTATAATTATAATTTTCTATTTCTAAATAGAAATTTTTTTTCTATTCTTTTTTTCTTTTTTTTTCTTTCTTTTTCTCTTTATACCCTGCTCCCATTTGCCCCTCCACTTCAGGCAACCATGTATATTTTCTTGAAAATGTGTACTGTTATTTTGTGTTCCTGTGCATTTTAATTATGTGCAAGTCTACCCATCTCTGCAATGGGGAAATGTGGCTTAGTAAAACACGACAATGGCAAGGAGACTTAATTGAACAAGGCAAACTCCATGTGATGGGTGATAAGTGGATTATTAAAAAGCTAATGTACAATTGGTCATGTAAAATTAAAAATTAGAAAGCTAGTGGAAAAAATAGCAAAAAAAGCTAGTGTGATCTAAGGCCTCACTGATACAGGTCTAGTAACTAGCAAAAGGGAGGGGGGATTGTCCCAGTTTGTTCTGCCATGGTTAGACCACACTGAGAGTAGTGTGTTTAGTTCTACTGTGCTTAGAGAAGAAAATGGAAAAACAGAGCATGTTCAAAGGAGAGTGCCCAGTATGGAAAGGAAACTAGAAACCAGGTCGTGATTCAGTTCTGGGTCTTAAACTCTGAGGGACACTAACATGTGGGAGCCTTCAGTTCTTTGCTTTGCTCAGGCAGGTTACTCCTGAGCTTCAAGACTGAGTTCCCTCATTCTGTAAGTATCTCATGTCTCTGACAACCCTGAGCTCATTAAGTAGCAGAGCGCAGCTTGTGATCTCACTGCCCAAGACATAGTGTGAGAACAAATCATGAAACCCAAGAGGTGTGGCCATTTGAGTCACCACAGTTTTTCTCCAACTCTCTGTTAACCCTGATGCCAAAGGACAGATCATACAGGAAGTCACTTGGGTTGTGTCCAGTAACAGGGGTCTCCAACAGCTGGAACTATCCCTGTCCAGCTGTCTTTGGGCATCATTTTCCCTCGCCAACTTTCCTATTAGCTGGTTTCAAACTGTGGGAACCCAGTGGCACATGATGATGGAAGAGATATTCCTAAACCTTATCCTGAATCTCAGCCAGCACGAAGCGGGAGAGAAAATAAGCCATTTTCATATTTTCCCAGCTACAGCTGGACAGGGGTGTTAACAGCAAAGTGTTGAGGTGAAGTATTAAGTAGACAAAGTTTGTCCTCAGTACTCTTACCCCTTCAAGGCCCAGGACCTCTCACTACTCTGCCTCATCTTGACCTACTCACATCAGGCTCTGCCCTTTTCTTGACAATTTCCAGACTCTTCTCTTCTTATACCTCTCTCCCCAGGCCCTCAGTCAAAACTGATCGGTTCTGGGCCCCACTGCTTCAGAACCTAGCTAGATGACTGCCTAACGTGTCATTTAATCTAGTTGCATAACTTGCCTGAATCCTTCAGCCATCCTTTGGGGCCAAGACAGTGCTGCTTTGGCATCTTGCCAAACGAGAACCAGATCACTCAAGAACCAAAGCAGCTGCATGAGCCCACTCTATCCCACCTGGTGGGAGGACTCTCCTTCAGTTTGGCTCCGAAGCTCTGCTCTGCCAGTCCACAGGTGCCCCTCGGAATGTCAGGATCCTTGTGAACTTCATATAAATGCTACCAGCCAGGCGGTGATTGAAATACTCCTGGCTACTGATTGCAGATGGAGAGCGGAGAGCATATGCTGTGCCAACAGGTTATTATTTGGAGTCGGGACTGCTCTTGGGCTTAGCCTGACTTGTTCTGAACACATGGATTCCAGGGTAATCCTTGGGGGCCCTGCTCTCCAATTACAACAAATAGCTATTTACTTCACATGGCTTTTGGAGACTACCTCCTCCCCCCTAGCAGAAATCTATAATATTTTATATCTTAAGTCTGGCCTACTTTACCCTGCTGGAATGTTGACTGCTAAAGCACTTATGGAATGTTAAAGTTTCAATTTATTGAATACCCTGGCTGATTAACTCAAATGTGGAGGGAGGAGAGAGTTAGCAAACTCGAACGCCACCTCTTTCTGTGCCAAAAGCTAAACGGAGAAAGAATATGGGATTTAAAGTTGGCAGGGAAGGTTACAAAGAGACAGCTTTGACCAGTTATCATTTTCTTTACAGGAAGTGCAGGAAAGTGACAGGAAGTCAGGGAAGGAGGAAAGGGAAAAGGTGATGCAGAGGTGCTCTTGGGCAGTGTTGTTTTCTATTTTAAAGGCAAAACCAAAAATTAAGCAATCAGTTAAGCAGCAGTGAAAATGTCCCTTCCTCCCGCCAATTTTATTTCCTTTGGTTTCTCCTTAAACTTAACACCCTTAGCAGACCTGGGAGATGAAAAGAAATCAAGATGTGTCTTTAGGGAGGTAATTAAAGACCGCTTATCCCAAGAGCCTATTACTGATTTATGTTGACCTTGTAGGTTACTGGGCTCAGCTTAGGCACAAAATCAGAAAAATATTTGGAGCTGCTGGGAGGCGTGCTCATAATTTCTCCACCTTCGCTGCCCCCACCCCACATTTCTCCATCATTTCGTGACCTTTTTTTTTGGTTATATATCAGCAATGAGTTACCCCGGTATCTTTATGCCATTTCAGGAAGCCTCTGAGGCCAGGGTGGGAGTCCCATTCCTTATGAAGAGGAACAAAAGGGGACTGCAAAATCACAAGCAATGAAAGGGAAAGGAGCCAAGCTAACACTCCCTCTCCTCCCACTCCACCTTATCACCCTTTTGAGGACCTGCTGCAAGTTTATACAGACACCTGCACCCCTCCATTACCCCTCCCAACCCACAGTACTCTAGCTATGTTTGAGTGCATTTTTCCAAGATGCCATAGACCTCATTAGGGTTTCTGCCTGTTCCCAGCAGGGAAGACCAACCCTGCCCCTAAGCTGTTTGCTAGGCTTGGCCTTACCCAGCAACTGGCCCCTATGTTCCCCTTTTTGCTGTGCACTCCAGATGCAGCTCTAGCAAGGGATGGCGAATAGGAGGATGGAGAGGTTTGGGGGTTGGGGCAGATGTTGGCAAGAAGGAGGGAGGGAAAAAGAAGGGAAGGGTGTCATGTTTGAGTGTGGGCAGAACATCTTACTGGCTTGGGGGAAAAGGTGTCCTTCTTGGATTATAGGGTCCTTGGGAGGAAGCTGAGGACATTGGAGGATGGGGAGGGGCAAAGGTAGCTGTCACAGAACCCCTCATGCTATCTTAGTAGATAATTGGAAATTGAAAATAAAAATGGCAAATTACTGAGGAGTGAACACATTTGCTTAGAAACCTAATGATCTTCGTCACAGATCAAGGCTTACATTAATTGTGTAATTAGTTCTATATGTGAGACAGGCAGCTGTGTTGAACAGTCTGTACAGTGGCAGGCAGGTAGAGACAATCCTGGATGAAGGTCGAACGTTTCCTGCTTTGGGCCCAAGAGACAACTGTTTCTGGGACTGGGAGTGGGCCCAGGACTCACTGAGGCAAGGAGTCCAGGGGTAGTTTCCGGCAAAAGCTGCCCCAGGACTTGTGCCCTTACACGGTGGACACCGCGAGGTTTTCCTAGATTCCCAATTCATGCCAGGCTGCCTGGATTGGCTCCTACCCTGGACAGAGCGACCCCGAGGCAGGCAGACACCACAGCTGCCGGGTACCCACGGACCAAAAGCGATTTGTGTGCCGGCCGACCGCCTCACATGCCCATGGCCCATGCAGGATCCTGTTCCAGGAAATCAGCTGCCACAGCCCTGCTGCCTTCGAGGCTCGGTCCGCGCTGCAGGCACAGTCCCGGCCTCCTAGGCGAGAGCTCCCACCCCTGTCTCAGCTCCACCTGCTTTCATTCAAGGCTTAGAGTCCAGCTCCCAGAACTACCCCCTTGCTCCCCGGGGAGATACGGTGGAGCGGCGAAAGGAGAGGCCTCACCGCAAGGCGCCCCCGCCCCCTCCTGAGAGTGTCCGAGGGTGCAGGGCCCCCTGATATCGAGAGGCCCACGCCCGTGCCGTCGTGTCTCGCCTCGACTGGCCCGGATGACACCAAGCCCGGGGGGCGGTCCGCGGGCCCTACGCCGGAGCCCGGAGCTGTGGGCTCCCCAGTGCGCCGTCCGCCCGCCTCCCGTTCCCCCGACCGCGTCCTCACCGAAGCGGCTGTGGTCGTGGCGGGTGCCGTGCACCGTGCCGTTGGGGAAGATCTCCAGGTGGAAGCCAGTGCGGCAGTAGAGCTGGCGGCGCCGCAGGATCCCCTTCAGGTGGGCGAAGTCTGTGGGTGAGCCACGCTGCAGCTTCCCCTCGATTTGGCCCAGGCGCTCGTTCAGGAAACCTGGGGAGTCAGCTAAGGGCACGTTCCCCAGAGAGGAGGAGAAGCCGTGTAGATCCCAGTCCAAAGAGGCGAAGACGCCCCCCACCTCTGCCATGGCTGGGCAGATTGCGGCGCGGGTTGTACTGGGCGCGCGCGGGCCGAGCCGGGGCCACGGGGCGCGAACTGTCTCTCCCCGCAGCGGGCGCGGGCGGTTCGGCGGCGCTCCCTCGCTAGCTCGCTTGCTCTGCGCTCTGCCGAGCTGCAGTCGACGTCTGTTCGCGTCCAAGGAACTTCTCAGCGGCGGGGAGCGTAGGGCAGCGCGCTCCTGACCTTGCTCTCAGTCAAAGTGCCTCTTCCCCTCCGCATCCATCTCCCCCGGCCTCTCATTGCTGGCTTCGTCCAGCTATCAGATGCAAACGGCACTTTATATACATACCCACTCCCCTTACATTGACATATTGGATATTTAAATACAAGCCACACCTCATTGGCATCCCCTCGGAGATTGGTGTGTGGGTTCTTTTTTTTTTTTTTTTTTTTTTTGCATCCATTTGGCTCTTTTTGGGAGAGGGGGGTGGAGGGAGAGAGCGAGCGAGCTTCACTCCCTCTTTTATTATGAAAAAATGGCAGGAAAAAGCTACACATTGCAGTGAGGCATAACTGCTTTTGGCAGGTTCTTCTGAAACTGCTGATGAAATAACAGAACCCAGTGCGTGGAGGCCGCTGGCGCGCACGGCCACTCAAGGCCTGTTCCGTGGGGGTCTGTCCGTGTGCTGCCCGGGGGCTGTCCCCACCTCCCACGCGTCCTCGGGCTGCTATGCTAGCCTTTGGAAAGTGCCATGAGACCGGAGTTGGGGGGTTCACATGCTCCTGATCTCCTCTTGTTCCCCAGTTGGTCGGAGGCTGCGGAAGGGGCATCTGATCCGGGACAGGGACTCCCTGGTTTCTTTGTTCCATGGCCCCCAAGTCCTAATTCCTACCTGTATAGGTTAGCGGGGTACCGAGGAAGTGAAAAACCTGGAAGCCAATGCAGTTGCAAAATTTGGGGTTGGGGGTGGTGGTCCTTGTTGATTCCAAGGCGAGGGCCTTACTGGGTCTGAGATGAGCGGGAAACCCCTCAGAGGAAAGGTGAATTTTTATTTTTTTCAAGAAAGAGACGTTACAGCTTAGGCTTAGGGAAAGGAGGGGGGAAGTAAGAAATAGAAAGCGATCTTTTTGAAAAATGATCTCCGCTGGCTTTCTGGGCACGCTTTTACAAGGCTCTCGAGAGCAAGCTCAATGAGAGGCCATTGGAAGCCTAGTGGGGGCTTCCCCCCTACCTCGTTTCTTGTTGGAAACAGGTGTTTCCTCGTTCTGTCCAGTGCCTTGCTCCGAGATATTCTATCAGGAAGAGCGGCAGCTGGGACAGGAACTGGCGGCAGCCAGGTCAACGGGCAGCGTCCAGAAGTCCTGGGGAGCAGGTGCCAGACCTGCCCTGCACCCCTGTACCTCTGCCCCGAACCTGAATCCTGGGGCACCTATTGGGCCCTGGCACTCGGCGTCCTGATCGCCTATTAAACGGTGTTGTTACTGGGTTTTCACCCGCAGCCCGCGATGGCTGCCTTCCCAGGCTCCCTCAGGAGAAACTGAACACAGGGAGCCCCGCGCCACCCCCTCTCTTTGCAGCGCCTCCTGCTGGAGACCCCCAGTCTCGTGGCAACTTTGAACTCAGGGTCACCATGAGATGAGAAAACCTATTCCGCTCAATTCACTTAGTGCAATTCAGGTCCCGCTCCTGGGCTCCCTCGTGCACCCTGAGCTCACTCCCTGGAACCGTAGCAATTCTCGGTTGGGAGTATTGAGACTTGGTACTAGTGTGCCTCTGCAGCTCAGACAGAACCTCTGAAACCAAGCACAAGATGTAGCACATAATAGGCACACTCAGAAATAATCTGAGGTGCTCCCAGTAGCAGGGAACATAGATGCAAGTCATCTTCCAATTGTAGGGGGACACAGAAATGCAGAACGTGTCATTCATATTGCAGTATTTATGGATGAAATCATATGCTGTCTGGGATTTGCTAGTAAATTATTCAAACTAAGAAGGCAGAAAGAGTGGAGGTATTGATGCGATTATTGTCCTTGTGTCGCTAATTGTTAAGCTGGGTGAGGGGTATATTGGTGTTTAATTATGCTTTATACATATATGAAAGTATATATGAAAATTTCCATAATTAAAAGCTTTATAAAATGAGACTGACATAAAGCAACTATTAGATTGGTGAAATACAAATAAATCAATCTTTCTTTCTTCTTTCTTCCTTCTTCAAAGAGTTTTTGAATTTAGTGGGAAGGTGGAGAAGGAAGGAAAGAGGTTAAGACAAGTACATAAATGACTGGAGTACAAGACAGTATCAGGTGCATGGTACTGTGTGGATTCAGAAAGACTGATCTGGAGGTTTAGGGCCCGGTTCTGGACTAAGGTGTCCTTTGTAATGGATGGGCCTCAAAGGGAAGATGGGAAGGATTTTGCAAATTCAGATGGACCACTTGCAGGAAGAGGAAAGTTGTAACAAAGCAAGTGGAACAATTTTAATTTAATCTCAAATGTGTTAAGTGTCTTCCATGTGGTGGACACAATGTTGGACACTTTCCATCAGTGCTCAGTACCTCAAATGAGTATTGAGTGCCACATGAAATAGCATAGATGAAATTGCTTTGAGAAGCATGTTATATAAAGGATTTAGATGTCTCCATGATGATATAAATTACACACTGATTATGGCAAAGATCATTTCCTCAACAGTCACTTCAGGGTATTTATGCATTCTTTGTCCCCCAACATTCCCAAAGTCACCAACCACATTGGCAGATCTGGAGTCCTACTTGATCAAAGGTCAGAGATACAGAGATTCCATTGCCCATCTAGGGCTCTTTTGAGATTAAGCTATCTGATGGTTCTGTTTGAAACGATGTTTCTATGTCAAGCATCTCAGTTGACAGAGCACTTTCAAGAAAGTTATTTTTCTTAATAAAAGTAATTGTCACTTTATTTTTTTATTTTTATTGTTTTATTTTATTTTATTATTATACTTTAAGTTCTAGGGTACATGTGCATAACGTGCAGGTTTGTTACATATGTATACCTGTGCCATGTTGGTGTGCTGCACCCATCAACTTGTCAGCACCCATCAATTCGTCATTTATATCAGGTATAACTCCCAATGCAATCCCTCCCCCTCCCCCCCATGATAGGCCCCGATGTGTGATGTTCCCCTTCCCGAGTCCAAGTGATGTCATTGTTCAGTTCCCACCTATGAGTGATCGGTTCCCACCTATGAGTGAGAACATGTGGTGTTTGGTTTTCTGTTCTTGTGATAGTTTGCTAAGAATGGTGGTTTCCAGCTGCATCCATGTCCCTACAAAGGACGCAAACTCATCCTTTTTTATGGCTGCATAGTATTCCATGGTGTATATGTGCCACATTTTCTTAATCCAGTCTGTCACAGATGGACATTTGGGTTGATTCCAAGTCTTTGCTATTGTGGGGAGGATGTGGAGAAATAGGAACACTTTTACACTGTTGGTGGGATTGTAAACTAGTTCAACCATTATGGAAAACAGTATGGCGATTCCTCAAGGATCTAGATCTAGATGTACCATATGACCCAGCCATCCCACTACTGGGTATATACCCAAAGGATTATAAATCATGCTGCTATAAAGACACATGCACACGTATGTTTATTGCGGCACTATTCAAGAAAGTTATTTTATTTTCACAACCTCGTGGAATAGAAGGTGTCATTATCCCCATATTAGAAATGAGGAAATAGAGGGGGAGGTTAAGTGACTAGTACAGAATCCTGTAGCAACTAAATAGCAGAGTCATAAACTGATCTCTGCTCCACTGGCGGCAAATTACTCTCAACTCATGGGATTTAGGATTATGCAAAGATTGGAGTGTTGAGGACAGTGAAATTTCACTATAGTTTAGTTTACGGAAAATCCTCAGCAGGATGCAACCTCAGACCAGAGTAGTACTGAATATATTGGGTGAGAGGAGAATGTACATTAAAAAAGAAAGCAAACCTTCCCTGGATTCAGGGCATCATTTATAAAGTGAGGATAATTGCACCTCTTCACAGTGGTATTGTGAGGTATTGGGCACTGATGGAAAGTACCAGCATTGTGTCCACCCCATGGAAGACAGTTAACACATTTGAGATTACTTCCTCCTTTCCCAATACCTCACAGGGTTGATGTGAAAAGGATGTGGAAAAACAAAACTGAAGGAAAAAAAAAAAAAGTTCTGACTCAGTCTATAAGCAACCAAAGGCTGGGGGATAATCTGGCAGGCTCTGTTCCTTGAGAAAGGAGACAGTGATGCTAATAATGCTAGTGCTCACTAACCACCCCCCACCCCATGCCCACACATACCCCTGAGAGATGGCAAAGGATGTCTAGAACTGTTACTCTGCCCAGTTCTTCATTTTCTGGACAATTTACAATTTTTTTTCCTTACTAATTGATATTCCCTGGGAAGGGGCAGGGGGAGCTGTATAGCTAGGCAAATCCTGAAGGTGGCATAGCCAATGACATTAGTTGCTCTTACTGAGTACTTATGTAAGCGTGTTACGCACTGCCCTTGGCATGTTACGTGCATTATCTTCTGTAAACCTTATCACAACTCTAAGAAATACTAGTTTTTAATTTTTAATTTTATTTTTATTTATTTACTTTTTTAGAGACAGGATCTCACTTTGTCACTCAGGCTACAGTGCTGTGGCACAGTCATGGCTCCCTGTATAGCCTTGAACTCCTGGTCCCTAGTGATCCTCTCACCTCAGCCTCCTGAGTATCTAGGACTACAGGCATGTACCACCAGGCCCAGTTAATTAAAAAACAATTGTTTTTTGTAGAGATGAGGTCTCACTATGTTGCCCAGGCTGGTCTCAAACTCCTGGCCTCAAGCAATCCTCCTTCCTTGGCCTCCCAAAGTGCTGGGAGTACAAATGTGAATCATCACGCCTGGCCTATGAAATCCATTTTACAGATGAGGAGGCTAAGGTCCAAAGAAAATCAATAACTAGTAGCAGAGGCAAGCCTTAAACCCAGTTACTTTTTAACCCTTGTTTTTAAATTAGTGCTTAACCAAAATGCTAGCCTGCTTCAATCAACTTACTTCAAAAAGAACGTGTATCGCTCCATTGTCTTTTCTTCCTGCCTCCTCTCTCCTTCTGTTTTCTTTGCTTTATGTGGACAGCAGTATAGTGTAGTGGTTGAACACTCCATCTCTGGTGTTAGACTGCCTGGGTTCATAACCCCAGCTTTAAGCCATTCTAGGTGTTGGAGCCTCAGTTTTCTCTTTGGTATGATGCAGGTGATGATGGTAGTCATCGATTCATAGGGTTGCTGTGAGGTTTGAATAAAATACACAGAATGGACTTAAAGCTGTGCCTGGCACATATTAAGTTGTCATTGTTCTTAATATTATTTACATCCTGCCTGGCCCCAGCCATATTTCCTCCCAAGGTTTCCTCTAACTATGCTCATTTTTTCCTAAGGAGGAGATGAAGTAGATAAGAACACTGGCCACTGGCCTGCTGAGTCACCCCAAAGCAATCAATTCCAATCCTATTAATCTTTCTGTGTGATATTGGGCCAGTCTTATTCCCTCTGGGCTCTAGAAGGCGTGACTCAGAAACAGGGTGACCACATTGTCAGCTGTGGGTGGGCAAGCAGGTAGTGAGGGAGTGAAGGCCTGTGAAAAACAGGAAATTACTCCTTTGTATAATTCCATTTATTGAGCCTCTTAAGGGCCAGGCACTTTTCTAAGAGCTTTAAATTTAAATCACATCATACCACCACGAGGAAGATGCTATTATTATCCCGATTTTTAACAGATCTGTGAAACTGAGTGCTAAAGAGGTTAAACAACTTGCTCAAGATCATACAACTAGCATGTGATGGGGCTGAAATTCAGACCTGGCGTCCGGCTCCAGAGACCATCCTGTTGATCACTACACTTTTCTGAAGTAGCTGGGGTCTTATTGAAAAGAAAAAGTAGTATAACATGACCAAACCATCTTCTGGAAAAAAAAAATTCTATGTTAAAAGAGGAGTCTTACCAAGGCCTACTTGAAGGTGGAGGGTGGAGGGTGAGAGGAGGGTGAGGACTAAAAAACTACCTATCGGGTACTATGCTTATGACTCGGGTGATGAAATAATCTGTACACCAAAGCCCCATGACATGCAATTTGCCTATGTAACAAGCCTGCACGTGTACCCTCTGAAACGAAAATAAAAGTTGGGAAAAAATTTAAAAAGGAGCAGTCTTTTTCTTTTCTAATTTTTTTTTAACCTAGGTGATCTGTATCTAGAGTTTGAGAAGTCTGCAAAAAGTCAGACTACTTTCCCACCCCCAATTCGAGAAAGGAAAGGACATCTCTTTGGCTGGGACAAGCCCCCCCCCCGCCCACTTACCTGTCTGGTCAGTCTCCTGCAGTGACACTGAGCTACGAATCTCTTTTGTCTCTGTTGTCATTCTCCTGTGAGCCTACCTGTAATGGGGGTGGATAATGTACCATTAATTCTGGCTGTAACTTGACATTAGTTGGCAGGTGATGATATTTTTGTGAAATGATCTGTTAGTTCTTTGAGAGGAATGGAACACCATGGAATGTGGCTCTAACCCTGGCAACTGGGATCACCGCTCAACCTGATGTGTGTGATATGAATGTTGGTCTCAGTAGTGTATATCTAGGGCTGGGTGTTGGGGGAGGAGAAGTGTGGGTAGAGACAGACTATCATAATGTTAGTTTTCTCAACACAAATGTGTGCTTATGTTTGTATTTGTAACAGTGTGCAGAAGAATTTCCATATGTCTGTGTAACAGTGAGAGTCGTGGGTTTAAGGTGTGAATAAGTGTATGTAAGTATGCAAATCTATAGGCAGCCCCTGCTAATAAGAATATACATGACAGTGAAGTTCAGTTCTTTTGAATTCAAAGTCACTTCCTGTTTTTACCTGAGGTGATTATTTTATTCCCTTAGCCTGAAGGAGACAGGGAAGCCAGGCGGAGTCACCTCCAAGGAAACTGAGGCCCTGGTTTCCTTGGAGTCTTGCTGAAGTTGTCTTACACAAACAAAGGGAAAAAGTAAGGTCTTGAAATCAGCTCTTTGCTTTCTGGCTATGGCCTCTGATTAGCAGAACCCCTTTCCTTTTTTGCCTCTCTCACCCTGGTATTATTGGCTTTCATCCTGTTTCTGGGAGGGGTATGAATCTCATCAGTTACATGCATTTCATGCATCATTATTCACTGCATTTGAAGCTGTAGAGAGGGAAGGGTCTGGCCTGCTCCCAGTGCCGCTAAGTTTCCCTAAGGATAGGGTGTATAACCCTTGGAAAGAAAAAAAATCCTGAAAGGTACAAGCTATGGAACAGAGTTAGCAAGGAAGTGTAGTCAGTAGTCAGTAGTCACCTGAGCAAGTCGCGGGGAAGAAATGTACATTCTGACGAGGCGGATTGTGGTCTTAGCTCTCACTGAACTCAATGTATATGGCTTTGGCCAAATTATTTCTTACCTGTGGGCCTCAGTTTTCCTAACCGTGAAAAAGGGGTTGGACTACATCAGTCTGTCTCAAACTTTTATTTATTTATTTTTCACTAAAATAACCCTAATGACAGAGGAAAGTGAAAATGAAATCCCCAGCATGGGTAACGGAGAGGGGTGGATGGGGTAGCCTAAAGCAGCCTACTGTAAACTCCAAGTGTCTTTGAGATCTTGTGTTATATCCTAAAAATGAGAGCAGTGTTTGCATTCTCCTCCATTATATAGCTATATTTGTTCTAATATAGAAATTTTTAAAATTTCTTATGCTCAAGTAAAATTGACACTCCAGAAAAGCATGCCGTGTTTATTCTGCGGCTTTGTGGACCCCTTTGGCACACTGCCATGGACCCCCAGGGGTATTCATACACCCGTTTAAAAGTTTGGGAATAGATGATTGAGATTCCTTTCCGCTCTAACACTCTGTGGTTCAATGACCTGTGTGTCTTTGCTAGCTGCTCCTGTGGTGTCTTTGCTAGCTGCTCCCCAGGATGCTGAAGTTATTTTTTTGTTTTTTTGTTTGTTTGTTTTTTTATGGCTGTGTTTGAACACTCCATTTTCTAACCATCTATACTAAAAGAATGGAAACCCCTGATGTTTCTAGAACAAGTATCTTCAATATGTCTTTGCTGAGCCCGAACTACAGGCTCAGACTTTTGCTAAGTGCCCCTGGGAGAGATCAAGAAGGATGCTTATGGGATTAATTGTGGAGTCTAAACTAGTTTACATTAAACATTAGGAGTTAAGAGTTGACTGAGTCAAGTGCTAAATTGTGTGGGGTAGATTTTAACAGTGGCAGGTGGTTGAGAAGTAGGAGAATGGTGTGCTTCCTGGAAGAGGTGATACTAGATTGGCGTTTTGAGAATGAGTATGGTTCAGATAAATGGAGTGAAGGGGGAGTGGCATTCAGCTTGTAGGAGGGCATGAGTAAGGTCTGGAGGCTGTAAGGATTGTGACACACTTAAGCCTGGGCCAAAGCCTTGCTTAATGGCAAGAGGCATGGAAAGGTGAAATGGGATCTTTTTCCCCCCTTGGGCATGAACTATTAGCTGCTTATCAGTCCACTGTTGTTTTAAAGGAAATTGTATTATTATTTTTTATTTACTGTCTTTTTTTTTTTTTTTTGAGACGGAGTCTTGCTCTGTCACCCAGGTTGGAGTGCTGTGGCCGGATCTCAGCTCACTGCAAGCTCCGCCTCCCGAGTTCACGCCATTCTCCTGCCTCAGCCTCCCGGGTAGCTGGGACTACAGGCGCCACCACCTCGCCCGGCTAGTTTTTTTTGTAGTTTTTAGTAGAGACGGGGGTTTCACCGTGTTAGCCAGGATGGTCTCGATCTCCTGATCCGTGATCCGCCCGTCTCGGCCTCCCAAAGTGCTGGGATTACAGGCTTGAGCCACCGCGCCCGGCCCAATTTACTGTCTTTTTAAAAATTTTATTTGACTAGAAATGTGGTCTCACTATGTTGCCCAGGCTGGCCTCAAACTCCTGGGCTCAAGTGATCCTCCCACCTTAGCCTTCCAAAGTGATGAGATTACAGGCATGAATGAGCCACCATGCCCGGCCTCTTTTTTTTTTTTTTTTTTTTTTAATAGGAGGCTGTGACAGTGCCGAATCCCTCATTTCTTGGAACAAAACAAAACAACCTTTAAAAAGAGATTTGGGAGCTGGGTGTTGTGGCTAACGCCTGTAATCCCAGCACTTCGGGAAGCTGAGGCAGGAGGATCGCTTGAGCTCAAGAGTTTGATATCAGTCTGAGCAACATAACAAGACCTAGTCACTACAAAAAAATTTTTTTAATTAGCTGAGTATGATGGTGCATGCCTGTAGTCTCAGATATTTGGGAGGCTGAGGTGGGAGAATTGCTTGAGCCCACAAGGTCAAGGCTGCAGTGAGCCATGATCACACCACTGCACTCCAGTCTGGCTAACAGAGCGAGACTCTGTCTCTAAAAACAAATAAATAAAATGGGATTTGGGGGAAAGAGTACATGAAAGAAAATATTTAAATGGCCTGATACACTGTAATCCAATCTAATCTGTGATTACATGCAGATTTATTCTGTAAACCATTAAATTTCTGGTCTTTTGGGTGCATGTTATTCCCCCTACTCTAATTTATTGGTGAAAGTGCATTTCAAAAAACTTTAATTTTGGCCGGGCGTGGTGGCTCACACCTGTAATCTCAGACTTTGGGAGGTCAGGAGTTCGAGACCAGCCTGGCCAACATGGTGAAACTCCATCTCTGTTAAAAATACAAAAATTAGCTGGGAGTGATGGCGTGCACCTGTAGTCCCAGCTACTCGGTAGGCCGAGGCAGGAGAATTGCTTGAACCCAGGAGTTGGAGGTTGCAGTGAGCCGAGTTTGTGCCACTGCACTCCAGCCTGGGCAACCCAGTGAGACTTGGTCTCAAACAAACAAACAAACAAAAACTCTAATGTTGTCTCAGTTAAAACTGGAAAAAAAAAAAAAAGAATTTTCTCCATATTATTTAAAAATATTGGCAACGGGGTTGGCTAAGGGTGCCATTGTGTCCCTTGGCAGCTGGGGATGGTCATTCCAGAAACTCCTTAGAGTAGAATCTAGGGAGAGAGGCACACCCAAGGGGAACAGAGTTGGTGGCAAGAGGAGGTTTCAGCAACAGGCCCAGAGAAGAGTCGTTTTTAGGCCCAACAGTCAGGGACAAGGAGGCCTGGCAGCAGGCAAGAGATAGGTGCCCCTACAGGGAGACAGACAGCATCCAGGGAGTTTGGCAGCAGGCTATACACAAGGGTCTAGGTAGGGATCTAGCATCAAGAAGGACCGGCTGCAAGTAGCAGGGACACATTACCAATTTGTTAAAAATCCAGATAAAATAAAATTATTAATATGACTAACAGAAAAAAGGAAGAGACAGGAGAGAAAATAGGCAGAAATGGATGAATGCTTATTTATTCATCTGTCCTACCAGGGAGCCAACTGATAACATTTAAAATTTAAATGTGTGAATTTATTTGAAGGAATTCAATTGCTGGAGAGGATCCAGGTTGGGTAGGGATTGAAAGGATTGGCCAGGAAGCCCCCTTCTCCCCACACACCCTTTCCCATGCTGGAATAATTTGGGTACCTAGGGAACTACAGGACTTCAGATATTGAGGGAGTAAAACAGAAGCCCCGTCACAGGAATTGAGTACAAGGCCGGTACCTGTACACAAGGGAAGGGACAAGAGCCCAGTTCCTGGATTGCAATTTTGAGATCAGAGCAGAGCCAGAAGCTTGAGCCTCAGCTAGTGAGGTATGGATGGAGTTATGCTTTTCACTGATTCAGGGCAGGATGAATCCCAGAATCTGGGTTTGGTAGAGGTGGCGGAACAAACCTATAAGTGGGAGTTAGATGGCCCTAGATAGGGCATGGAACTGGAAAATCATCACAGTACTGAAACCACTTTTGCAAAAATTGTATCAGTGAGAAAATAATGGCAGAGGGGAGATCTGATCTAGCCAATGCCCCTCTTTCTTTTAACCTTCAAGCTACCAAGCTAACTTTGAGAGATATTTAACTTCTAGTTTCAATGATAATAGCCCTCTCCCAAAATCAGCCACCTTTGTCAAACTAATCAAAGACCACCAGGCTAGGAGGAGGATGAAGCCTAAATTCTGTTAAGGTGTAGACATAAACGATTGCCAGCCATTATTCTGAAGGTCACAAGATACGCAACTTCCCCAATTACTCCTGCAGATGACATCACTATTGTAGAACCTAATATTGGCATTTTGACATATCTTTTTAGTTTTTTTTTCCATGTATGATACCAGGCTTCATCTGGATCCTCTGCCAACTGCTCCCATGGCCCCACCAAGAATCTATTCAGCACATAGGAGGATCATTTTCCACGCCGCTATGATTGCACCTCCTAGCCAAATCAGCAGCAACCATCCATTGTCTAGCCACCCCCACCCTTTCCTCCTAAGTACTTTTGAAAAAAACCTCTAACCTGTGAGCCTTCAAGGAGATTGATTTCGGTAATAACTCTGTCTTCCACAGGGTGTGGCTGGCCTCGTGTCAATTAAACTCTTTTTCTACTGCAATGCCGTAAATTGGTTTTGTTTGTGCAGTGAGCAGAAAGAACCAGTCGGATGGTTACAATGCCACTCAGACAAGCTTGCATAGCCATACTACCACCCAAAATCTCTGCAGCAGAGTTCAGCAACACATGCTTCCTCAGTTCCCTCAGTTGAAGGAAGGACAAAACTGTGCTTTCCGGATGTTGGCATCACTGACTCTTGACTGTCTGGACCTCCCCAAGTCTAGGCCTTTCTTGATTAGCATCTCAGGCCCACAGTGGAGGATGAGGTCACCATGATGTGAGATGAGATGACAGTATCATGACTTGGCTGGCCATAAAGTAACTGCTTTTAAAGTTAAATTTTGTAATCTCATACTTTACCCAAGGGATTGTGGTAATTCAAAGCAATGACCATGAAGCTATTTGTAAAACCATGACTTTCTCCTGAACCAAGTGTGAATTTAGGGGATGGCTGAGGGAGCAGGGGAGGAACAGCAAGACCCGGATGCCTGAGGGGTGGGACCAGCACTCATGGTTTTTCTTAACATGACAGGGGTCTCCTTTTCTGCAGATATAAAAAGCTTTGTCTTTTCAAGCACCTTGAAGATTTCCAAAGCAGAGGGTGCTTAACCTACTGACCTCAACATGGAAAAAAAACAGAAAGAGAGAAAGAAAATCCAAGCAAGAGTTGCTCAGCCTTCTAAACCATAACTGGGGCCAGCTGGCTGCTTGATGGGGCAGGATGACTTGCCCTCCAGCGAGGGTTTGGGGCTTGGCCATTCAAGAGCCTGACAGTCTTGGAATTAGATACACACCATAACTAGTGGATCTTAGGCTCTCTTGGAGTGCAAGAGTGAATTCATAGAAGGTATGAAATATCAGGTAAAGAGGTGATAAGTACTGGATGTGGAATCACACAGATCTGGGTTTTACTCCTGTTTTCATAATGATGTAAAGTGGCTATGTGACATTGGGCAAGTCATTTAATCCTCTCCAATTCTGCCTCTTTGGCTGTAAAACTGAAAAAGTAATTGGAGCTATCTCTTAGGTGACTGTGAAACTAAAATGTAATAATATGTGAAATACAGTAGTTTCCCCCTTATCCAAGGTTTTATAAATGTAATAATATGTGAAATACAGTAGTTTCCCCCTTATCCAAGGTTTTATTTTCCATGGTTTTATTTACCCGTGGTTAACCATGGTGCACAATGTTAAATGAAAAATTCCAGAAACAAAGGGCCAAAACCCAGAACACTAATGACAAGAAATGCTGGCAAAGATGTGGAGGAACAGGAACTGTCATTCGCTGCTGGTGGGAATGCTAAATTTCGGACACTTTGTAATACAATTTGGCAGTTTCTTAAAAAACGAAGCATAATCTTACCGTATGATTCAGTAATCGAGCTTCTTGGTTTCCACCCAAAGGAGTTGCAAACTTATAATCACACATAAATCTGCACATAAATGTTTATTAGTTTCATTCATAATAGCCAAAGCTTGGAAGTAACCAAGATGTGTCCTTCAGCATATAAACTGATAAGTAAAAGAACAAACAAATAAGGAAACTGTGGTGCATGCAGACAATAGAATATCATTCAGCACAAGAAAGAAATTTACTAAGCCATGAAAAGACATGGAAGAAACTTAAATGCATATTACTAAGTGAAGGGAGCCAATCTGAAAAGGTTATATGCTGTATGATTCCAACTAGATGACATTCTGGAAAAGACAAGATTATGGAGACAGTGAAAGGATCAGTGGTTGCCAGGGGCTGAGGGGTGGAGGTGAAGGGGTGGAGCATGGGTTATTTTGGGGGCAGTAAAACTACTCCGTATAATACTATAATAGTGGATACATGTCATTATACATTTCTTTTTTTTTTTTTTTTTTTGAGAGGGTGTCTCGCTCTGTCGCCCAGG
The DNA here is from genome assembly GCF_002776525.5 of Piliocolobus tephrosceles. Lineage (NCBI taxonomy): Eukaryota > Metazoa > Chordata > Mammalia > Primates > Cercopithecidae > Piliocolobus > Piliocolobus tephrosceles. Next base: position 76,536,281 of record NC_045445.1, read on the forward strand.
CTGGAGTGCAGTGGCCGGATCTCAGCTCACTGCAAGCTCCGCCTCCCGGGTTCACGCCATTCTCCTGCCTCAGCCTCCCGAGTAGCTGGGACTACAGGCGCCCGCCACCTCGCCTGGCTAGTTTTTTGTATTTTTTAGTAGAGACGGGGTTTCACCGGGTTATCGAGGATGGTCTCGATTTCCTGACCTCGTGATCTGCCCGTCGTCTCGGCCTCCCAAAGTGCTGGGATTACAGGCTTGAGCCACCGCGCCCGGCCATTATACATTTCTTTAAACCTATGGAGTACAACACCAAAAGTAAACCCTAAAGTAAACTAGGAACCTCTAGTAAAAAAAAAAAAAAAAAAAAAAAGAAAGACAGAAAAAAAGAAAAATTCCAGAAACAAAGAATTCATAAGTTTGAAACTGTATGCCTTTTGGGGGAGCACGATGAAATCTCATGCTGTCCTACTGCATCCTGCGTGGGATGTGAATCATCTCTCTGTCCAGTGTATTCACCTTGTCTATGTCACTTAGTAGCCATCTCAGTTATCAGATTGACTGTTGCAGTATTGCAGTGCTCATGTTCAGGTTACTCTTTTACTAAAATGACTTATTTTAATTTTTGTGGATACATAGTAAGTGTATATATTTATGAGGTACATGAGATGTTTTGATACAGGCATGCAATGTGAAATTATCACATCATGGAAAATGGGGTATACAACCCCTCATGCATTTAGCCTTTGTGTTACAAAACAACTCAGTTATACTCTTTTATTTAAACATACACAATTAAATTATTATCAACTATAGTCACCCTGTTGTGCTATCAAATGCTGTCTTATTCATTCTTTATATTTTATTTTGTACCCATTAAACATCCCTACACCTTCCCACCCCCAAGAAGTTACTCTTACTTTAATTAATAATGACCCCAAAGCACAAGAGTAGTGATGCTGGCAGTTCGGATATGCCAAAGAGAACCTGTAAACTGCTTCCTTTAAATGAAAAGGTGAAAGTTCTCAACTTAATAAGGAAAGAGGCCGGGCGCGGTGGCTCATGCCTGTAATCCCGCACTTTGGGAGGCTGAGGTGGGCGGATCACGAGGTCAGGAGATCGAGACCATCCTGGCTAACATGATGAAATCCCATCTCTAACAAAAATACAAAAATTAGCTGGGTGTGATGGCGTGTGTCTGTAATCCCAGCTACTCGGGAGGCTGAGTCAGGAGAATCGTTTGAACCAGGGAGTAGGAGGTGGCAGTGAGCTGAGATCACGACACTGCACTCCAGCCTGGTGACAGAGTGAGGCTCCGTCTCAAAAATAAATAAATAAATAAAAAAAATAAGGAAAGAAAAAAAATCATATGGTGGTGTTCTAAGATCTACAGTAAGAATGAATCTTCTATCCATGAAATTGTAAAGAAGGAAAAATAAATTTGTGCTAGTTTTGCTATCATGCCTCAAACTGCGAAAGTTACAGCTACAGTGTGTGATAAGTGCTTAGTTAGGAAGCAAAAAGCATTAAATTTGTGGAAGACAACAGAAACGTGCTCCTATTGATAGCATTCAGGTCCGGTACTATCTGAGGTTTCAGGCATACAATGGGGATCTTAGAACACATCCTTGCAGGTAAGAGAGGTACTAATGTATATGATATGTAAGCTATATGGCCTACATATGTAGTCTGAAGGTTTCACAGTGAGATAGTAATACACAGTGTTATGTATGCCAGGGACCCTGTGGTTTGACATTATTGGGTCTTTTGATTCTTTTTCATTCCCATAGTTGCTCATGATAGCAAAGTTTTTGAGGAGTGGAATGAGGTAGGTTAGAGTTACTTTGCAACAGAGGAATGTTTTGTGAATGCTGCTCTGCCCTTGCCTGACTTTTCCCCTTCTATCCACTCATTATCTTTTCAAAGGATGAGAAGCAGGATGGCATGGAGCAAAAAGAGTCAGAGAAATGGGATCCTATGGTCTATGTCCCCTAGAAGTCATATGTTGAAACATATTCACTAATGTGGTAGTAGTGAGAGGTGAGGTATTTAGGAGGTAATCAAGTCATGAAGGCAGAGCCCTCATGAATGGGACTAGCGACCTGATAAAAGAGGTTGAAGGAAACACCCTAGGATCCTCTTGCCCTACACCATGTGAGAACACAGCATTCAAGGCACCAATTTGGAAGCAGATGCTGGGCCCTCACTAGACATTGAACCTGGTGGCACCTTGATCTTGGAATTCTCAGCTTCCAAGACTGAGAAATAAGTTTCATATCTTATAAACTACCCAGTTTGTGGTATTTTGTGATAGCAGCAGGAATGGATTAAGACATAGAGCTTGAACCCCAGCTGTGTCACTTATAGGCCATGGAACCCTGGATGTGTCAGGTAACTTCCCTGAGCTTTACTTTCCTTGAAAGGACTTTTTAATTTAATAATTGAAAGAGATGTGTGTAACATGCCTGGCTCTTAAATATACAGAGAGAATTTTTTTCCTATTAATGATTGTCCAGAGATTTTAAATTCTTTTTTTTTTTTTTTTGAGACGGAGTCTCGCTCTGTCGCCCAGGCTGGAGTGCAGTGGCCGGATCTCAGCTCACTGCAAGCTCCGCCTCCCGGGTTTACGCCATTCTCCTGCCTCAGCCTCCCGAATAGCTGGGACCACAGGTGCCAGCCACCTCACCCGGCTAGTTTTTTTTTTTTTTTTTTTTTTAGTAGAGACGGGGTTTCACCAGGTTAGCCATGATGGTCTCGATCTCCTGACCTTGTGATCCGCCCGTCTCGGCCTCCCAAAGTGCTGAGATTACAGGCTTGAGCCACCGCGCCCGACCCGAGATTTTAAATTCTTAAAGATGTGTGGGTTAACTAAGACAGTGAAAGGCTTATCAATACTCCATGATTTCAAGGATTTGAGATGTAAATTTTTTCAAGATCTGCCTTGAGAGATTATGCCATAGAAAAGTCCTTCCCAATGTGGATTCTACAAATCCACAAGTTGTAGATCTCCTTGTCTGACATCCAGATATCTTGTTTGTCTATATGACAAAGACGGCTGTTTGCTACTGAATTGAGTGTTTTCCCTTCAGAATTTTTGTGGCTCTTGGGATTTTTCAGAGATTTATGGAGATTCTAACATTAGAGCTCTTTCTTTGCATTCTTAAGGTCCTGTGGTGAACTGACCTAAACTGATTTGGTTATGTACAACTATTAAGTTTAATGGGTAGGTCTCAGTAGTCACTAATAATTGGAGGAAAGCAAGGGGGTTAGCTACCTTCCCACAACCTTGCTGCCAGTTTTGAATAAAAGCAAATGTCAGACCAAAATCTGCCACACATATAAACATTTATTAGCAAGAAGGCACAAAACAGCTTACAAAACCTGTTGTAGAAGCTCAATGATGTTTCAGATCTCAGGGTTTTTTTTTTTTTTTCTTGCATGAAAGGCTTACCTGAGGAAAATGTGATAATATTCCAGCCACAGATTCAGTTAACCACTTATTGAGGTCAAGGGACTGAAAATTATCTGGATACAGCAGTAGGACTCAGAACCTTTTAGGGATTAGGTTGAGAGTGCCATCCCTAAAGGTAGGAGCTATTAGATTTTTATACCCTGTTCAAGCTAAAATATTCTAGTCTGACTACATAGTTTGAATACCATTAACGTCACCAATGAGAACCCATTTTAACAACCATTGCATAAAATAACAAGCCATGGTTCTCACAATGAAAGCTTATTTCTAACATTTATTGTGCTAATTATTATAGCCTCCAGCATTAATAGCAAATAGTTATAGCTAGCCATCTCTGGAGTGTGGTTTTGGAGTGAGAGGTTTTTTTTTTTTTTTTTTTTAAGAGATAGGGTCTCGTTCTGTGAGTGCAGTGGTGTGATCACAGCTCACTATAGACGAACTCATGGGCTCAAGTGATCCTCCTGCCTGATTCTTTCTAGTAACTGGGACTACAGGTGCATGCCACCACACCCGACTTAGAAGTCTTGATCAAGGTAACTGACTACTCATAGAGTGTATATTTAAACTAATCATGTGGAATATCATACTGTCTCTGCTTCAGTATTTTTTTTTTTTTTTTTTTGAGACGGAGTCTCACTCTGTCACCCAGGCTGGAGTGCAGTGGCCAATCTCGGTTCACTGCAAGCTCCACCTCCCGGGTTCACGCCATTCTCCTGCCTCAGCTTCCCGAGTAGCTGGGACTACAGGCACCCACAACCACTCCCGGCTAATTTTTTTTTTTTTTTTTGGTATTTTCAGTAGAGACGGGGTTTCACCGTGTTAGCCTGGATGGTCTCAATCTCGATCTCCTGACCTCGTGATCCACCCGCCTGGGCCTCCCAGAGTGCTGGGATTACAGGCTTGAGCCACCGCGCCCGGCCCGCTCTGCTTCAGTATTTTAAAGTAAATGATAGACATCAAAACAGGTACCTCATTCTGATGATCAGGAGATCAATAGATACTGAAGAAGCAGAAAATCTTTAGGTTTTCAATATGAGTGAAAAAAGAGAAATGTGAAATCAGTACCACCAAGACTACTGGAGTATAGCCTCCTCAAGATAACTCTAAAAATCAAGCAAGAGCCTCTGGCTTTCCTAAGGCTCCTTGGCTTCTGCCATGGTTTTTCTTTCCCCAAAGGCAATTGTTGCTCAGTCTGTGGACAGTTTCTGGAATGCTAAACACTCGATGGTTGGGCTCTGCTAGGATTAATGATTTCTCACCTCTGAGGCTTCTCCTCTAGAGAGTGGTGTCTGATACGGGTGGAGCCCCCCAAATGCCAGATGTCCTGTGGTGACAACTGCTGGCAACTGATTGCTCAAGAACTAAGCTGTGCACTTTTCAACTAAAAGAAGGAGCCACGTGCTTCAGTGCAATTCAAGACTCCAAGCCATCTTTAAGGCTGGAAGAACTCTACTGAGTGAGACCTGCGCCCTCTGCTTCTGCAGTTCCTTCAGTGTGCTGCAATGCCTCCTACAGGCCCTCTCAATCAATGTATTAAGTCACTGGCAAATTTCCCTAAATTAAAAGTGGGCGCAAGATAAAAAGGAGCAAGCTACTGAAACATGTAACAACTTGGATGACCCTCAAGGGAATCATGCTGAGGAAAAACAGCCAATCCCCAAAGGTTGCTATGATGTATTATTCCACTTCTATGACATTCTTGAAATGACAAAATTACAAAGACAGAGAACAGATTAGTGGTTGTCAGGGATTAGGGAAGAGAAGAGAAGTGAGGCAGGTGTGGTTATATTTAATATATATATTTAATATATATTATAATAGGGCAACATAAAGGATCCCTGTGGTGACAAAACTTTTCAGCATCTTTACTGTAGTGGTGGATACATGAACCTACACAGGTGATAAAATAGCATAGAATGAAACACGTGAAACACACATGCACACACACACATACACAATAATAAGTACAAGTAAAACTGGATAATTTGTTGCAAGATGGATGAGTTGTATCAATATCCTGGTTGTGATAGTATACCACAGTTTTGCAAGATGTTACCATTGGGAGAAACTAAAGTAACAAGAGATCTCTCTGCATTATTTCTTACAGGTTATCAAATAAGATCTCAAAATAAACATTTTAGGCAGGGCGCGGGGGGCTCACGCCTGTAATCCCAGCACTTTGGGAGGCCCAGGGGGCGGATCACTTGAGGTGAGGAGTTCCAGACCAGCCTGACCAACATGGTGAAACCCCGTCTCTACTAAAAATACGAAAACATTAGCTGGGCATGGTGGAGCACGCCTGTTGTCCCAGATACTCAGGAGGCTGAGGCAGGAGAGTCCCTTGAACCTGGGAGGCAGAGGTTGCAGTGAGGCAAGATAGTGCCACTGCACTCCAGTCTGGGCGACAGAGTGAGACTGTCTCAAAAAAAAATTTTTTAAATTAAAAATAGGTGATTGTCGTGATGATTACAGAACCCTATATGTATACTAAAAAATATTGAATTTTACACTTGTAAATGGGTGAATTGTGTGGCATGTAAAGTATATTTCAATAAAGCTGTTTATAAAAAGTGAGTACAAATATCTTCAGAGAGGCTAAGGAATCAGGGTGAATTCCTGACCCATAAAGGATAACCCTGGAAGTAGAATTGTTCTTTTGTTCAAGAGGACTGCAATCCCCTGCCTTCCTCAACCTTTCCTTTTTCCTATTCTGAGCCAATCCTAAACGAGATATGAGACAATTCAGCTGCTTCAGTCCACTGGTGACAGGAGTGAGCCACAAGAAAGACTCAGGTGCCTTGCAGCCCTCAAGTTGCAGCCCTTTTCTCTTCCCCACTGCATGACCCAGTTCACCTGCCTAAGTGTCTTCTCTCTGCTTGAACTAAGGTCTATTTGTTTGGGGCCCTGGTTCCTGGCCTAGCTCTTGCTAAGCTCCTCCTCTGGAGGCTGAGTGCTTTTCCCTGTCCTCCCCTGCCACCTCTGGGCTGGAGTTATGATGCACAGGTGGCCATACTCAGCCATTTCTGACAAGAGGGCTGGGTTTACCTCGCCTGGGCTTAAGGAGGTTTTTTGTTTTTAGGAAGGAGGCTTAGCTTAGCCGTCACCATCATAACCCATCAAATGGTCAGGCAGCTAACAATGTGCTAACGCAGATAGGTAGACAAGATTGGCCAATGATATTTGCCAACTTTCTCATCGCTCAGCAAGTTGCTCCATGTTTGACAACAGGAGTCAGTCTTGCTGTATTATTATTATTATTATTATTGAGACAGGGTCTCACTCAGTCACCCAGGTTGGAGTACAGTAGCACGATCTTGGCTCACTGCAACCTCTGCCCCCTGGGGTCAAGCAATCTTTCCACCTCAGCCTCCTGAGCAGCTGAGACTACAGGTGCATGCAACCATGCCTGGCAAATTTGCTGTATTATTAAAAAGACAAAATCTCAGGACATTGATTCGCTGTCTACGTCTGTATTCAACTGTCACTTCTGCTGTTATCCGTATTTCGGTCTCTCATAATTTGCTGTTTCTCATTTTCTGTGGCTACAGAAACAATAAACACACTTGTAAGGATTTAGTCTGAAAAAAAGGAATTGGCTCTGAGGAAGATTCTTTTATGAGTAAAGCTGGCAAACTTTATTGTGTGTGTGCTGACATCTTTTTGACTTCCTGGAGGACCACTCCCCCTTATTTTTCCCTTCTTACTTCTTTATTCTCAGTTTTGTTCCAGATGTGTGAGATTGCCAGAAAAGTGACCTCTGGATGATGAGGTGTTAGCTGGGTTCTGGAGAGTGGCTCTTACCTTGCTTCAACAGTTTTCTCGTTGGCTCAGGCCTCCTTCTCCTTTGGGGCCAGCGAAGACCACTGCTCTAGGTTAAAGACAGGACGTGGGAGATGGGAGTTGAGTAGCGGAGGTGTAGACATAGTCTTAGCCCAGTCTAGGAGACATTGAGAAGAGGCCGGTGGTGGATGGTGGGGGCAGGAAATGTGACATTTTCCTCTTTGAGTATAATGAGACCATTTGGAATAGATATTTTTCTGCCAAACTAGCTGCTTAAGCCCCCTGGGGAATGGCAGAGGGAACTAACATCTGCGAAATATACAGGTCAAACAGCATATAGACTGGGCTGGCCCAGCAATTCCTTCAAAACAGTTGAAGTCCAGAGACTCCAGAACCTGGGCCAGGTACCTGGGGAGAAAAGAAGGGTAGGCCCAAGGGAGACTAATGAGACAGAGAGAGACTGTGTGTGTGTGTCTGAGACAAGGCAGAAAGTCGGGGTAGGAGGGAGAGAGGAGGGAGGGAACCAACTTGTACTGTAACTTATGGCCACAACGCATCCTGGGATGGCATGTTGTTTTTCAGACATTCACTCAGCCATCTTTTTTTTTTTTTTCTTTCAAATATTTTCCTCACTTTTTCTCTCCCAATTCTTCCTCTCCTTCCCTTCCCTCCTCCAGGATAGTGGAGAACATCTGGGAAGATGGAGTGGCCCATTGCTGGAGCAGTATCTTTGAAAACAGAGGAAACCATCATCTTGCCCCTCCTGTTTTGCAATTCTAACATCCATTCAGGACCTGTTTGTGTGTCTCTCCTTCCCGTTCATTTTAGTAGGCTGAATAAAAGCACATGAACTGCAACTCTCTCCTCTGATAACCCTGTTTCTCTGTGTTTTTCCCTGAGTCACTGGGGAGAATCACACATCTTTTTGGATAGAGCACTTGGCTGGAGGTGGAGGACCTGGCTCATGTTCCTAAGCTCTACTATATACTTTTGATGTGACCTTGGGCAAGTTCCTGTCCTCTTTGGGGCCTTAGCTTCTTTTTCAATAAGTATGATAAAAGAAAGGGAAAACTTTTGGAGCTGGCACTCAAAAGTGATGTTAATTAGAATACTTGGCCTTCTGAGATCTTCCTAGCCCTTGCCAACCCCACTTCTTACCTCTGTTCGTCCCAGGCATCAGTTAGTTAACCGAAAAGCCACACCCAAGAATATGGTCCCAGTAGAGGAATTGAGTTATTTTTTCACTTCTTAGTGTAAAAGATATAATCACAAAGACTCCTCAAGTAAGAAGAGGGCAGGAGTAAGGTTCTGGAAGTATAGGCATTTTGTGGATAAAGGCAAATACTTATGCCTGTGAACTTTCCTGACCCCTTCCATTCAAAGGTTCAGGATGAAGTGTTTGAATTGCTGTTAAACAGGGAATCTGGCCCAGAAGCAGCCCATTTCCCGAGTGGTAGTTGGGCGTGGGGAAACTGTTGGTCTGCATAGGATGTACAGCTGGCTATACTGGGTGGGGATCTGTGGGCCCAATCCTCCTTCCCTTATGACTGGGCACCTAGCAGCAGGGTTGTGAGTCCGCTTTGTCTTGTTCAACTGTGAAAGTAGCAAGAATGGGAGCCTCTGCAAGGGCCTGCAGCTGCCTTCCAAGGAATTTCAGTGATATCTGTGAGTACAGAGGCTGAGTCATATTTTGGGAGAGGATTGTGTTTTTATACCCGCAATGCAGGGTGTTGCCATAATATTAATCATTATTATGGTTAAAAACAAATAAACTCATCTTGCAGTTATGACAAATCTGTGTCTTGGCTCTTTCTTGCCCTTACATTGTCTTTCTTTTAGCTTCTGCCTTAAGGAACCAGAGTTTAACCCCATATAGCTAGAATAAGCAACTGTCTTTCTAACATCATTTCAGGAATATATGTTAAGTCTCTAATTTTTAAACATCTTCCATATTTATGTACTAAGACCATCCTGTCAAAATGCAAATGCTGCTTAAGCTTCATTAGTTACTTTGATCTTAATATTAATGGGCCATTAATATTGTTTCCTGAGAGAAGGAGATTGGGTGAAAGGAGAGACCACAAGGGTCCTGGACATCTGAGCAGGGAGGGAGAGGCCACAGAAAGGATATAGGGGCACCAAAGAGAAATCACCAACCTGTCAATTTTTCCATGGACCAGTTGTAGACAAAGGTCATGGCTACAGCAGCAAGGGGTCTGTGATTGTGGAGAAAGGTATGGAGGGAGGAGTAAAAGGAAGATTGACTGAAGTTTGAGGAGCCATTCCCTCAGCGTGGGCCTCAGGTTCTGGCTCTAGAGCAACCGACTCTGACCTTACGAAAGGAGAAAGATGCCTGCTTGTGTGTGTGGGCCATTTCAGGTGGATCCCATGGGCCTTGGACAGTTTCTGTGGGTCAGGCCTTGGCTTCAGGGCCTTGAGTTCCTACAAAGTTGACAGAGGCTGAACCAGCTGTGGAACTGCTAGGTATCTGGCAGGAGTGGGAAGAGCCATTAAGACTCGGGCCCAGTGAGAGACCTGAACACTGGGGCAAAGTGTGCCTTCAGAATGTAGCCCACTCTGTCAGCCTAGGTCCCCAACCTCATCTTAACTAGTGACCAAGAAATGCACTTTGCTCTTTTCTGGACCCCATTCTATCTTGACCAAATCAGAAAACAGGCTCACTGCTGCCCTACATATCTTTTACCTGGGCTTCGATGAAAGCAGATAAGCCAAGGTGGAGAGTCCCCAGTTATGGTCTCAGCAACCATCTTCCTGTCATTTTCTCTACCACTTTCCTGCGTGTACCATCATTTGGGTTGTGGCAAAAATGGCATCTCCTAAGAGACTGTCTCTCACTTTCCTAGTTAGATAGCTTCTCCCACCTCCAACCATATCACTTCACTCTGGTTATTGTCTTCATAGCACCTAACACCATCTCAAATTGTCATTTGGTTTGTTTTGTTGTTCATTATCTCTCCCATCTCCCTGTCCCATGCTGTGTGTGATTCACGAAGCAGGGGCTGACCGCATTTTGGTCCCCCAGTCTATCCCCTAAATCTGGCAGAATTGGGTAGGCCTCTTCTCTGCTCTGTCTCCTGAATACAACCTACATGTCCTCACTTTGTACCTTTGCTCAAAGTATTTTTCCTCTTTGGAATGTGCTCTTCCCTGTCCACTGAATCCTTCTTGTCCTGCAAGGATGGATTTAAATCCCACCCCCTCCAGAAAGGCCTCCCTGATTACCTCAACTAACAGAGAGCTTTTCCTTCTCTGACTGCTACAGCCTTGACTATCTTTGCTACATATTTTGCTATTTTTTTTCGCTGTCTTATAGTCCTTTCCAATTTTTTCCCTTGCATTTGTCTTTTCTCTCAATGTCAATCTCACATTGATTGTGTCCACAATACTTTTGTGCTTCTGATGAGGTCTAGCTCTTCTGTCTCACCTCAAGATAAAAATGGGGTTATGGCCGGGTGCAGTGGCTCACACCTGTAATCTCAGCACTTTGGGAGGCCGAGGCGGGCAGATAACTTGAGGTCAGGAGTTTGAGACCAGCCTGGCCATCATGGTGAAACCTCATCTCTACCAAAAAATATAAAAAATGTCCGGGTGTGGTGGCATGAGCCTTTTGTCCCAGCTACTAGGGAGGCTGAGGTGGGAGAATCGCTTGAACCCAGGAGGCGGAAGTTGCAGTGAGCTGAGACGGCGCCACTGGACTCTGGCCTGGGTGTCTCAAAAAAAAAAAAAATTGAGTTTGGTTGTGTCAATTTAGTGGTACAGATGACATAGCAGGACACAGGAAATAGTTTCTCCTTGTGTAATCCAAGGATCATGAAGCAGCTCTCATTTAAATACAGATTCCCAGGCACAACCTCTGCAGTTTCAGAATGTGTTATCTAGGGTGGGGCTCTGAAATCTGCATTTTCTTTAAAATACACAAAGTTTGAGAACCAGCAATTTAGGGAGAGCCGCTTTCATCCTGGGTCAACCACTAACCAGGTATGTGACTTTGGGAGGCTCACTTGTCCTCTCTGGGCTTCTGTTTTCTCATATGTAGGATGAAGGGGTTGGGTAATGTGACTCCTCAATTCTAAAATTCAACATGTTTATGTTCTGTAAACTTCTGGAAGGTAAATTCCTCGGCCTACATGTCTTAGAATCTCTACTATTCAAGCATAGTACCTTAAATGTAGTAGGTGCTTAACAAATACTGGATGAGTGAATGGATGGAATGAGTAGCTGGGAGGCAGGGGAAGGGATGCTCACAGCAATTCAGAGACAATACTGCAGTGGAGCACAGTGCAAAGGCCTGGGTTAGAATCCTAGTCTTTGCCAAGTTTTGTCGTCTCTTGAACTCTCCATTTCCCAATCTGTAAATTGGAGGTGTTACCTATTGCATCAGGCTGTTGCAGGACGAAATGAGATAATGTCTACAAAAAGCTTAGTACAATGTCTGACACATAGTAAATACTTAATATATTTATTTTTAATTAGGTCACCCCAATGAGGAACAAATAATTGGCTTTCAATGAGGGAGAACTTGAATTTCAACCATATTCCGGACTTCTCCTGTCTTCCCCCTTTCCCACTGGCTCATAGAGACCCTGATTATAAGGATGGGCCTGGAATTGGCTGATCTGACAGCCAAAGCTGTAAGGACCTGACTTAGAATTTGAGAAAGATGTTCTGTTATCTTACAGCATGGTGTAACTTATCCACGTACCGAGAGAAACAAATTGTCAAGGCATCATGAAGTTTATCATCAGGAGTACGGAAAGAGTACGAGGTCTGACATGAGAATATCTGGGTTCAAGTGTTCTTGCAGAAAAACTTCCGTGACCTCACTGTACCTCCACCTCCTGATTTGAGTCAGGTGTCCCTTCTCTAGGTTCTCACGGTGCCGACTATTTCCTTTATCATGATATTTGCCTTTTGTTCTTACTACCTGTGACTGTCACCTACAGTAGACTAAGCTTTTTGAGAGTGGGGACAATGTCTTGACCATCTCTGTATTCTGGACAAAGAACATATTACCTGAGTGGAGCAGATGTTCAGGAAATGTTTCTAAAACTCAATTCAAATGATGAACTGATATACTATTGAGCTCAGCAATTAACCTCTTTAGGCGCTGTTAAGAGGGAGACAAGAAACCCTTCTCTGATGACTCGCCAGTGTTATTGTGAGGCTCAAGCACTTTGCAACCAGTAAAAGAATCAATGTTATTGCCTTTCAGGCCTCTTCCCCTCCACCCCGACCCCCACCCCCACCCCCCACCCCCACCCCACAGCCTTGCTGACCTTTACCTAAACCTATTTACCATCCCTTTAGGACTCTACTTTCTGTTCTGTAGGCTATTTTATCAGCCAATCTGGAAAAGGAATCCATGCTAATGTGTTAATGGGTGTTAATTGGACGATATGTTTACATTTCAACAGGGAGTTTTTGAGCTTTAGGAGGAATGAGTAATGGTGGATTCCAGGTGCTTGGGCAGGGGAGAGCTGGGTTTTTGTTTTTGTTGTTGTTGTTAGGGAATCTCTTAAGCCATTTCTCAAACTGCCCTGGTAGGGGGCCACCTACTTTTGTCCACATTAGGCTTGTCATGCAGCACACACAGTGTGTGTTTGCATGCAGGAAGTGCCTGAGGCCTCTAGGACCACACTGGGGGGTTCTGTCTTGCAAGAGATCCAATAGCACAAGGAAGCAGTCTGTAGAAATTTACCTGCTTCCTTCCTGAGTCAGGGCCTGATGAGCTCTGTTCCAGGCTTGGAGATCAAACCTGGGGCCCAGAAAAGCCATTAGCCTGGAAAGATTATTTCTGTTAATCCTCCTAAGCAGCTCCTGAGGCTTTTCACATGCTCACAGAATAGCCTGGGGCCTTTGCTGGGGTCCAGTGTTAAACTCCTTTGGAAAGAGTTGTAATTCCCGGTTAAAAGTTCCTCTGGTGCTATTAATGTTGAACAGAAATAAGTTTTGTGCCTGAAATATCAATGCCAAGGATTTTGCGTGTGTTGAGAATGAGGAGGGGAAGGTGAAGGGTTTACTGGCTGAGGCTGGTTTGAGTTTGCAGGTGTGGGCAGAGGTGGGGGTGGGAGGTGAGGGGAATGCCTGCGTGTTCTGTGGGCATGAGTGTGTATTTTAAATGCATGCCCTGTATGCATATTCTGTGACTTTGTCCTGTGGCTCTTTTCTGAATTGTCTGGTGTAGGAGTTGGTTATTAAAATAAATTGTTCTTTCTTACTGCCTTATGTATAAAGCCACCGCCTAAGCTTCTCAGAACATTGTTCTTGATTGTGTTGAGGCCTGAAAAACCCAAGGCATGATAGAATGCCATTCTGGTCTCAGTGTCCTCCCATCAGAATGTGGGGTCCTCGGATACATTTTGGGACAGTGACCTAAGAGACGCTGGACCAGTGGATCTGAACTTGCTAGAGGCTGGTGGTCTTCTGGCTGGTAGATTACCATGGGGCTTGCCTGCCATTTCTATTCCTCTCCCTCTTGCCCACATCTCCAGAGGAAAGGTACAAGAGGGAAAGAATTGAACCTCACCTCCCTTCAGTTAGAAAATGTCTTGTTTCCCAACCTTTGTGCGGTCAGTGGCAGCCTCTGCCACCAGGTTCCCCTGTATTCCAGTCCCTGACAGGTAGTTGATGAAGCCTCCACTCATGTGTATTAGAATTGTACTCTTTCTCTGCAATAGACTCAGATGGGCCTATTCTCTGAATGAGACCGGTTTGCTCATTCAGAGAAGTTTTCAGAGAATTCAGAGAACATTGTAGGTACCAGTGTTGCTCATGGGGCAAGAGGTGATTGATTGATGACTTGCTGAGCACTGCTGGCACCTGAGGTGGGGTGGAGAGCAGGCTGAGAGGTCCAGGATCTCTTTAGGATGAAAGTAGAAGTTGCCAAATGAGAATCTGTAGGCTAAATTCAGCACTCACACCCTATGTGACCTGAACAATATTTTAAAACATTTTGGCTTGGTTGCCCACATTTAAAAATCCAGAAAGTTGAAAATGGTAGGATGAGATAACACTGGGTAAGTTGCCTGCTTGGCAACAATTAGTTATGCTGAGCAGTGGCTGCCACACTGGGGCAGGATCTGTACTCTCTGGCTTGCCACAGTTCCTCACCATTGCCTGTTGTATTATACCCTGCACGCTTTCCTTGTTTAGACTATCTGTCTGCCTCCTGTAGGCCACTTTGTGATCCCTGGACTTTCAACACTCATCATGGTGGCATAGGCCCTAGGGGGAGATTTTGCTGTAAGGGATGGGAGACCAGCTGAGTAACAGGGGCTGAAAAAAGCAGGAAGCCTGAGAGAGGAAGCCTGGGGTCCCCACTGGGCAGCCTGTGAAGAGGCAGAGACATCACAGCAATGAGGGAGCCTGAAATTCAGCAGCCTGTGAAGACCCAGCCAGGAAGCACTGAAGGCAGTGAGCTAAGTTAGTAGGAGGATCGAGCCAGGCTGTCTCAGGCCAAGTGACCATGCCATAGTCCTCCTTAAACTCTCAATGACTTCCCATTGTTCTTAGGATAAAGAGCAAACAGCCTTACCGTGGTCAATAAGGTGCTGCATGGTTTGGCCTGACGAGATTGAGCTTTATTTTGAGCTCTGTGCTCTTGGAAAAGTAGCAACACTCAAGAAAACCCCCTACTGTTTTATGATGCTTTTGTGTTCCAAGAAGCTAACTGCAAAGGACCATCCCACCTTCATAAATGGCAAGGCAAAACCCACCTCCACCCTTTATCAGTGACTCAGATAAGATCCACCCTAAGTTTTCTCCATCTTAATGAACATTCTCCCTATTACAATAGCTCAAATAAAATCATCTCCTTGATTGTCTGTTGCATTTTATTCTTCACAATTTTGGTGCCATGACTTAGATGGAATTGAACCTCATCTTCAGATCACATCACCCAGGTAACAAGATCTGTCAGAGCCCTTTCTGCTCCTCTCCTGACTAGTGATCTGGAGACCCAATGGTGAGTCCAGTTCTTGATCCTGTGGTTTGGGCTCTTGCTTATTGGTAGATCCATAAAGATTTGATTTTGATTCTTTTTGAATACTTGCTTGATTTCTGGTGCTGGCTTGTTTTGGTTTCATGATCTGACCATTCAGTGATCTCTGTCTCTCCCAACAGAGACATATGTTAGACAAGCAGCTTCAAGGTTTATAGAGACCTTGTCTCTGTTGGGTGAAAGATGACAGTATCTGGTTTGTCAGTCTATTTATCTCTTTTGAGCTTAACTCAATTAAGAATTCCATGATCTGCTGGGCGTGGTGGCTCATGCCTGTAATCCTAGCACTTTGGGAGGCTGAGGCGGGAGGATCACCTGAGGTCAGGAGTTTGAGACTAGCCTGGCCAACATGGCAAAACTCTGTCTCTACTAAAAATGCAAAAATTAGCTGGGCGTGGTGGCACATGCCTGTAGTCCCAGCTACATGAGAGGCTGAGGCAGAAGAATCGCTTGAACCCAGGAGTCAGAGGTTGCAGTGAGCCGAGATAGCACCACTGTACTCTAGCCTTGGGTGACAGAGCGAGACTTCATCTAAAAAAAAAAAAAAAAAAAAAAAAAAAAAAAGAATCCCATGACCATCAGGAAGAGAAGAGAACAGCTCTTCGATATGGATATATGAGCTTTGTAATTCTATTTTACATTTGACCCTTGGCTGAAATTTTAGAATTAAAGCTATAAGCTATCCATTTGTATGCTTATACACCATTCAGAAAGAACTTTACCTTTTATTGTGTGAGTGTGGGATATTTACCCACCTTTGGATGGTATTACCAAATTAGATTTTAAAATCTCTTACAGGAACTTTATTTGGATTAGCTTAGAGATAAATAATTGCTGTAAAAATTGAATGTTCCTACAGTTCCCAGAAATTAAGGAAATGATATTGTATTGAATACTTTAAATGTTCTTTAAAAGTATTCTTATAGAAATTAACTCAAATGTTTAAAAAATTCAAGTTCATATAAATTAGGTAAATCTGGCAGATGAGAGTAGTTCAGTATCTTTGTTTCAATGAAAATAGCTATATTTTTCTGATTTATCAGTGTTAAATATGAGTGTACATTTTTATTCTACTTAGG
This sequence comes from Piliocolobus tephrosceles, assembly GCF_002776525.5. Classification (NCBI taxonomy): domain Eukaryota; kingdom Metazoa; phylum Chordata; class Mammalia; order Primates; family Cercopithecidae; genus Piliocolobus; species Piliocolobus tephrosceles. The sequence continues at coordinate 76,552,611 of NC_045445.1, forward strand.
TATGTTCTTCCCACATTTATAAAAATCTACTGATTAAATAAGCTGGCATTGCCTCAACTAGGTGTTTAAGATTGTGACACCAGAGCAGTGAAAATTTTGAATTGTCTGAGACATGTCCCAGCTGAAGCTGAAGGAGGTGATGCTCTGCTTTGTTTCAGTTCTCATACTCTAAACAAGAGTCCTTCTTGTGGTCTATTTAGTGCCATGTGCTTTTTATTGGTGATTTCCTTGTTTAAAATCGCCCTCAGGCATAGTGCTGAAGTGCTGTCTATGGTTCCTAAGCACAAGGCTGTGATGTGCCTTATGGAGAAACTACATATGTTAGACAAGCAGCTTCATTCATGCATGAGTTATAGTGCTGCTGGCTGTGAGTTCAATGTTAATGAATCAACAATATATATTAAAGTGTCTTTAAACAGAAACACACACAAAACAAGGTTACGTATTGGTTGGTTGGTAAAAATTTGTGACTAGAGGCTTGCAGAAACTTAACACTGTATTTCCCCAGGAACAATGATTCAGGATTCGCTAATTTAGTGTTTGTGATAACTTTATGGAGCGTAGTTGCTGCGAATAATGAGAATCTACTGTACTTTGGTTTTTTCTTTCATGGCATTGATCACAGGTTATAAGTATATGTTTATTTGTGCAATTAAAAAATGTCTGCCTCCTCCACTAGAATGTAAGCCTCAGGAGGACTGGGACTAGGATTATTTCATTTGATTGAATTCCTGGTACCTGATACCCAATGCCTGGTTCATAGCTGGTGCTTAGTAAGGAACTGTTGAATGAATAATTGAATGAATGGTTGAATGAATAAAGTATCTATTAGCTGTGTGGCACAGAGGAATACCTAAGAATGGAGCCAGACAGGTCATTACTGAGGGAGGTTGCAGGCTGTGGTAGGAGAGACCATTGGTCTACTCCTGTTTTCCATTACAGTATCTCTTGTCCTACAGGGTTGGCTATATTTAATGCATAATGGGAGGATTTTCCATTGAGAGTAAGATGTGTTTCAGATACCAAATACTACCTTCCTTTAAGTAGTTAGTGTCCTTTCATTGTGCTTCCAGTGAAAACAAGCAAAACCAGCTCCTGCAACCTGGTGGCTGCAAATATCAGACAGATTTAGAAAGGGGCATTGGGTTTTCTTCTCCCTTCCTATTGGTGGCCCCAAGCTAGCTCTCAGATATGGCTACAACTCCTTTTGGGGTTTATATCTGTCAACATATCCCAGGCAGAAGGCCTGGGACGCATCTTTATATGATGTTTATTGAAATTAAATCACTCAGGCCTTTTTAGGTATCCTGACATAACATGGCTAGATGGATACTTATTCATTTAGTAACCCCAGATTGTGGGTGATGGAACATAATCCACCCATCAGAAAGCCATCTTGAGGAGCCAGACTGTTGGATCTTTGTGGAAAGGATGTCAAAGTAAATCCAGGGCCAAGCCAGGGGGCAGACAGAAAAGGCTTTTATTGAATCTAGTAAAGAGATGCTTGAAAGCTGACCTTATGTATAGGCAGAAATGGTAAGTAACCTATTCACCCATGTGGAATGATCTGAGGGGCATCAAGAATGGTCCTTACACTCCTGTTCCTTAATGAGATCTTTTTACATGCAAACTATGCTCTTGATTATTCTCTTCTCCTGGATAGAACTTCCTTTTTTTTCTTTCAGCCTTGTTGAATTTCACCTATACTTCAAAGCCCAGCGTCTCTAAGAAGTATCTCTGGACGTTAGGTCTCAGTGACCTTTCTGAACCCCATTGACTGACTGTCTAGGCACCCTTGGTCTTCTTTGCACACTGCCTTTATCGGTGATCCAATGAACATTATATGGCTCTGTTGATGTGCTTCTTGAAGTATGCTATATGAATTTAGAGGACAGGGACAATGTCCGGTATTTTCTTTGTATTGCTAATGTTTCTTATCACAATCTTCTACACACTTTGGGTCTTAGTAAATATTTGTTTAATAAATGAAGTCAGTCAATTAACTTTTATGAAACCTTCTCTGCCCACCTTACCTGGAAAGGACCTCAGAGCACCATATTACCCTTAGAGCTGACTATATCCCAGAGACAAGTCTGGGTAAAGAAAGTTTGGGTGGTAAGGTCTGATACAAATATTGTCATTAGCTGGGTCTTGCCATCTCCACCGACCAAGAAAGAGTAGTTTTTGGCACTCAGGGCCAGTCCAAACACATTTGAAATGCAGGTGGAGATAGTCTTTAATATCCTAGATTCCCTTTTTGATTCTTTGTCCCTCTCATAATTCAGTACCCTCTTGCCCATGATCCCTGTACCCCCAACCCTATCCAGGCAGCTCAATTCTCTTTAGCTGTGTCTACACAGTCAAAATAGCTGCAGGTTGCTATCTTTTACCTCCTCAGGTTTTCTCCAGTCCAGATTTAGTTTCTTTTATCTGGCTTCATCAGTCACTGGCTGATTCTCCAGGGTCATATTTCTTTATTTTTTTTGAGACAGAGCTTCGCTCTTGTTGCCCAAGCTGGAGTTCAATGGTGTGATCTCGGCTAACTGCAACCTCCGTGTCCCGGGTTCAAGCGATTCTCCTGCTTCAGCCTCCCAAGTAGCTGGGATTACAGGCACGGGCCACCATGCCTGCCTAATTTTTTTGTATTTTTAGTAGAAACAGGGTTTCACCATGTTAGCCAGGCTGGTCTCGAACTCCTGACCTCAGGTGATCTGCCCGCCTCGGCCTCCCAAAGTGCTGGGATTACAGACATGAGCCACCGCACCTGGCCTAAGATCATATTTCAAGATCTTCTCTAGGCTTCCCAATCTACCCAGCTCTGAGTATTTTTTTCCTAATGACTAGTTCTCTGGATAGAAGGTCAGATCTCTCTTGTGCCCCAGTTAGACCTTAGGACTGTCCAGGCAGCCCCAAAATAAACTCTACAACTGACCACAGCTTAAGGCCAACTGTTGGCTCATTGGTCAAATATCTCTTGGCCCTGATGTTCTTCAGCTTCCTCTTACCTCAGAAACATTTGTGTTTTAGATTAATTTTTCCCAATTACATTATTTATTTTGTGGCTATCCAAGTGGAATCTCTTCGGCTATTTCCTGTGCATATTAAGATGCTTGCGCTGTCTGCATACAGCCTGTGTCTCTGTTTCTCTACCTTTCTCTCCATGTCCCTCTCTGCTGAGTCTTCTCTGTTTGTGAGAGCAAATTACTTTTACCCAGACTATTCTGGGCAGTGTTTCTAGAACTGTGATGGGAACTGGGTTCAAAAGTCCCCTTTCAAAAGTTCCAGGCAAGGGGAGAAATGGAGCATTGCTTTTAGGGCTATTAAGCAAAAAACCTTCATGATTTATCTGAGACCTCTTTGGGCAGGGCCTGGACATTGTGGTGCCTGGTCTCTGGCATTCCTCCCTTGCTCTATTTTTTACCCCATTCTCTCTTTATAGCTAAAATAAACTTATTTCCTCATTTTCAGTCAATTTCCAACACTGCAGGTTAAACTTTCTCAACCTCAGCACTCTTGACATTTTGGGTCAGATAGTATTTTGGGGTGTGTATGTTGGGGGTGTGGTGGTAATGGTGGTGCTGTTTTGTGCACTGTGAGATGTTTAGTAGCATCTCTGCCCTTTATCCACTAGATGCCAGTAGCATCCCCTGACCCAGATGCAGCTTCTTACCCAATTTTGACAACTTAAATGTTTCCAGACATTGCCAAATGTTCCCTGGGGGGCAAAATTATCCAAGGTTGAGAACCACTTCTCCAGATTCACTCTGCTTTAGTCCCCAGTCCCTGCTCTTTCCCCAGCCTCACTGGACGTCTCCACTGACTTGGCTAACAAAATTGTTATGAAGTGAAGGGAACTCTGGGCTTAAGATACTTGGTTTTCATTGCTGGCTCCACCTCTTACTAGCTATGTGATCCTGGACAAGTTCCTTAACTCTCAGTTTCCTTATCTATAAAATGGAGAGAATAATACTCTCACAGTACAGAGATTTTGTGAGGGTTGAATGTCTCTCCTCTTGACATTATTATTCCTAGCCATTTATATTATTATTTGTGGTTTTATAAAGTAAGATGACAGTGAATGGAGCAAGGGGTAGAGTTGGCAGATTTCAAGAGTGCTACAACTCAGTGGCATAGAAGAAAAAAGCCACATGCTGGAAGGAAGAAAAACAGAAGTATTGGTTTCCAAACTTAGTTGAGCATCAGAATCAGCTGGAGGCATTTTTTGGAAGGACAGAGTCCTGAGGCATACACTAGGTGTCCTGAATGCCAGTATTTGGGTGTGGGACACAGAATCTGTACCAAACAAGCTCTCTAGTAGATTCTGATGATAAGCCATGATAGTCAGTGATTGTATGGTATGTCTATTTATACCATAGCAGTGTTATACACATTGCGATTGTATCTTCTGAGCATAGTCTTAGCACATTTGCAGGTTTTTTTAAATTATTATTTTTATTTTTTGAGATTGGAGTTGAAGAATGTCACCTCGATTTAAGGGAATAAAGCAGCTTCTGTAGGCACATTTACTCTTAAAAGGAGGGATGAAGGAGGCAGCTCTTTGAAGCCTCGATCAGCAGTTGCTTCATTTCACTAATTAAAGAGCATGAAACTCTATGGATTCAGACCAGGGTGACTGAATGAATGTCTAGGGGTATAAAGGGTGGAGGAATTTGTTTCTTTTGGGCTCAAGGATCAACTCTTACTGGTGTAGGAACTCCTAGAGACAATTCATGGATTTATGTGTATGTGGGGTTAAGAGAGGAAGGTAGAGATGTAACTCTGGCTGGTTGGCTGGCTGGCCTGGTTCTCTTAGGAACAATTGTGGGGGAAGGTGGGATTTGCTAGAGTAATAACAATGATACCTAATACTGTTTTGAGTGTTTTCTATGTGCAGGCACCATTCTAAGTGTTTACGTGTATTAATCCTCCCCTAAACCTTTTGAAGAAGGTACTATTATTATCCCTGTATTATAGATGAGAAAACTGAGGCCCAGAGAAACTAGAGTTAATGATATGCCTGCTAAAGTAGTTAGGGGGAAGTGTACTGATGTCTACAGCTTACTATGCAATAGAACAAAAAAAGAATGGTTTGATGAATGGATAGATGGCGATATATGTTTTTACAAATGATAAAGAAATATAGTAAAATATTAATGGTAGAATCTAGTGGTTGGTATATGCGTGTTCTCTGTAAAATTTTTTAAACTATGGTATATGTTTGAAAAATTTTATAGTAAAATGTTGGAAAATAAGTGAATTGCTCAAGATCACACAGCTAGTAATGGGTAGAGCTAGGATTCTAATCCAGGTAGTCTGGCTCCAAAGTATGTGTTTTTAATCACTATACTATACTGCTTCTCAGAAGCTTTGGTTTTCCAAGTGTTTAAAGTGAATTCAATTTTTGAAACAGATTGCTCTCTTAAGTTAATTGCTTTTTGTAAGCTTTGCTATAGAAGCTATGAGACAGTGTAACACAGTCTCTGCCACAAGGAACTCAGGGTCTTGTTGGGGAGAAAAGATACACACATTTGAATCATTCTGAGAGGGGATAAAATAAGGGGGCAGAGCTCTGGAAGCAGGCAGGTGGGAACTTAATTGAAGGCATGGGTTTGGGCACTGGCATTCTCCTCAAAGTTTGGAGGAAAGGAGGAGAATGAGAGCAAGGGTGTAGAGTTTAAGATATTTGAGGTAGGATAGAGAGAGTTTGGGTCCAATAAGACTATCTAGCAGGTATAGCAGGAGGTGAGATCATCTGCCAAGAAAGAATGAGTGGAAGCCAGGGTATTAAGGAAAGTGGACAAGAATTGAAACCATTGCTTTGGGGAGTGAATATGAGATAATTAGAAATTATGTTGGGTAATAGGCAGTTCCCAGTTGGGGTCAGAGGACAAGTATTTACAACGGTTACATTTTCTTTAATCAAATTCTTTGTAGCCTATACAAAACAGAACAGGACAAGGCAGGAAGCAGGACAGGCTCAGAAGAAGACAGGAAAAAGACCAAGGAGCCTCAGGTGACTTTCACAAGAGAGTGATAGGGAGGACAGAAAGCTCAGCTTTCTCTGTCTTTGAAAGTCCTGGGTTAACTTTTCTGTTCATGTAAGAATTTGACTATCCTCTTTATCCTGTCACCAGCTCTGGCTACCTTATCTCTCAGGTCTTAGTTCTCTGCTGTCTAGACTTTACCCTCAAGGCTTGATTGAAACCACCCTCTCAAAGGTCACCAGATCAAATGGCCTTTGTTCTGTTCTTATTTCCTTGACCACTTTTGTCTGTACTCACCCTCTTTCTTTCTTTTTAGGCAGTCTCGCTCTGTCCTCCGGGCTGGAGTGCAGTGGTGGGATCTTGGCTCACTGCAAGCTCCGCCTCCTGGGTTCCCACCATTCTCCTGCCTCAGCCTCCTGAGTAGCTGGGACTACAGGCTCCCGCCACCGCGTCAGGCTAATTTTTTGTATTTTTAGTAGAGACGGGGTTTCACCGTGGTCTCCATCTCCTGACTTTGTGATCTGCCTGCCTCAGCCTCCCAAAGTGCTAGGATTACAGGCGTGAGCCACCGCACCCGGCCTGTACTCACCCTCTTTCTATTAACTCTCCTCCCCCAATTTTCCTGACAATATTCTCTTGGTTCTCCTTCTACTTCCTGACTGCTTTTCCTCAGTTTCCATGGTTGAACCATTCTACTTCTATTTCTCAAAAGTAGTTGAGTCTAAGAGTCCATCCTTGGCCCTCTTCCATTCATATTTTAGAAAGTATCCCTCAGATCTGTGATGGATTCTATTTACTTCTGTGGATTTAACAATGATCTCTTGAGGTGGCTGGCAAGATGGGCAAATAGGAAGAGCTCTGGTCTGCAGCACCCAGTGAGATCAATGCAGAAGGTGGGTGATTTTTGCATTTCCAACTAAGGTACTTGACTCATCTCATTGGGACTGGTTAGACACTGGGTGCAGCCCATGGAGGGGGAGCTGAAGCAGGGTGGGGCATCATCTCACCCAGGAAGTGCAAGGGGTCAGGTTACTCCCTCCCCTAGGCAAGGGAAGTCGTGAGGGACAGTACCATGAGGAATGGTGCATTCTGGCCCAGATTCTATACTTTTCCTACAGTCTTCACATACCCCAGACCAGGAGATTCCCTTGGGTGCCTATGCCACCGAGTGCCTATGCCACCAGGGCCCTGGGTTTCAAGCACAGAAGTGGGTGGCCACTTGGGCAGACACCGAGCTAGCTGCAGGATTTTTTTTTTTTTTTTTTTCATACCATAGTGGTGCCTGGAACACCAGTGAGACAGAACTGTTCACTCACCTGGAAAGGAGGCTGAAGACAGGGAGCCAAATGGTCTAGCTCAGTGGATCCCATCCCCATGGAGCCCAGCAAGCTTAGATCCACTGGCTTGAAATTCTCGCTGCCAGCATAGACGTCTGAAGTTGACCTGGGACACTCAAGCTTGGTGCGGGGAGGGGCATCCACCATTACTGAGGCTTGAGTAGGTGGTTTTTTCTTCACAGTGTAAAAAAAGCTGCTGGGAAGTATGAACTGGGCGGAGCCCAGCACAGCTGGGGAAACCCTCTGTAGCGAGACTGCCTCTCTAGATTCCTGCCCTCTGGGCAGGGCATCTCTGAAAGAAAGGCAGCAGCCCCAGTCAGGGGTTTATAGATAAAACTCCCATCTCCCTGGGACAGAGCACCTGGGGAAAAGGGTGGCTGTGGGTGCAGCTTCAGCAGATTTAAACCTTCCAGCCTGCCGGCTCTGAGGAGCATAGCAGATCTCCCAGCACAGCTGTTGAGCTCTGCTAAGGGACAGACTACCTTCTCAAGTGGGTCTCTGACCCCTGTGCCTCCTGACTGGGAGACACCTCTCAGCAGGAGTTGACAGACATCTCACACAGGAGAGCTCCGGCTGGTATCTGGCAGGTGCCCATCTGGGACAAAGCTTCCAGAGGAGGGAACAGATAGCAATCTCTGCTGCTCTGCAACCTCTGCTGGTGATACCCAGGCAAACAGGGTCTGAAGTTGACCTCCAGCAAACTCCAGCAGACCTGCAGGGGAGGCATCTGACCATTAGAAAGAAAGTCAACAAATAGAAAGGGATAGCATCAACATGAACAAAAAGGACGTCCACACAGATAACTCATCTGAAGGTCACCAACATCAAAGACCAAAGGTAGATAAATCCATGAAGATGAGGAAAAACCAGAACAAAAAGGCTGAAAATTCCAAAAACCAGAACACCTCTTCTTCTCCAAAAAATCACAACTCCTTGCCAGCAAGGGAACAAAACTGGACAGAGAATGAATTTGACGAATTGACAAAAGTAGGCTTCAGAAGGTGGTGAATAACAAACTCCTCTGAGCTCAAGAAGCAGGTTGTAACCCAATATAAGGAAGCTAAGAACCTTGAAAAAAGGTTAGAGGAATTGCTAACTAGAATAATCAGTTTAGAGGAGAACATAAATGACCTGATGGAGCTGAAAAACACAGCATGAGAACTTTGTGAAGCATACACAAGTATAAATAGCCAAATGAATCAAGCAGAAGGAAGAATATCAGAGACTGAAGATCAACTTGATGAAATAAAGCATGAAGACAGGATTAGAGAAAAAAGAAAGAAAAGGAACCAACAAGGCCTCCAGGAAATATGGTACTATGTGAGAAGACCAAGCCTAAGTTTGATTGGTGTACTTGAAAGTGATAGAAGACTTCCTCAATCTGTCAAGACAGGCCAACATTCAAATTCAGGAAATACGGAGAACACCACAGTGACACTCCTTGAGAAGAACAACCTGAAGACACATAATGGTCACATTCACCAAGGCTTAAATGAAGGAAAATATGTTAAGGGCAGCCAGAGAGAAAGGTCAGGTTACCCACAAACGGAAGCCTATTAGACTAACAGTGAATCTCTTTGCAGAAACCCTACAAGTCAAAAAAGAGTAGTGGCTAATATTCAACATTCTTAAAGGAATTTCAGCTGCGATGCCTCATGCCTGTAATCCCAGCACTTTGGGAGGCTGAGGCGGGCAGATCACCTGAGGTCAGGAGTTTAAGACCAGCCTGACCAAAATGTAGAAACCCCATCTCTACTAAAAATACAAAATTAGCTGGGCATGGTGGCACATGCTTGTAATCCCAGCTACTTGGGAGGCTGAGGCAGGGGAACCACTTGAACCCGAGAGGTGGAGGTTGCAGTGAGCCGAGATCACGCCATTGCACTCCAGCCTGAGCAAGAAGAGTGAAATTCCATCTCAAAAAAAAAAAAAAAAGAATTTTCAACCCAGAATTTTATATCCAGCCAAACTAAGCTTCATAAGTGAAGGAGAAATAAAATCATTTACAGACAAGCAAATGCTGAGAGATTTTGTCAACACCAGGCATTCCCTACAAGAACTCCTGAAGGAAGCACTAAATATGGAAAGGCAAAACCAGTTTTTGCAGCCACTGCAAAAACATACCAAATTGTAAACAACATTGACACTATAAAGAAACTGCATAGACTAATGGGCAAAATAACCAGATAGCATCATAATGACAAGATCAAATTCACATATAACAATATTAGCCTTAAATGTAAATGGGCTAAATGCCCAGTTAAAAGACACAGACTGACAAAGTGGATAAAGAGTCAAGACTCATTGGTAAGATGTATTCAGGAGACCCATCTTATGTGCAAAGACACACATAGGCTCAAAATAAAGGGATAGAGGAATATTTACCAAGCAAATGGGAAGAAGAAAAAAAAGCAAGGGTTGCAATTCTAGTCTCTGATAAAACAGACTTTAAACCAACAAAGATCAAAACAGACAAAGAAGGGCATTACATAATGGTTGAGGGATCAATGAAACACAAAAAGCTAAGTATCCTAAATATATACACCCAATGCAGGAGCACCTAGATTCAGAAAGCAAGTCCTTAAGAGACCTACAGAGAGACTTAGACTCCCACACAAAAATAGTGGGAGACTTTAACACCCAACTGTCAATATTAGATAGATCAACGAGACAGAAAATTAACAAGGATATTCAGGACTTCAACTCAGCTTTGGGCCAACCAGACCTAATAGACATCTACAGGACTCTCCACCCAAAATCAACAGAATATACATTCTTCTCAGCACATCATCACACTTATTCTAAAATTGACCACATAATTGGAAATAAAACACTCATCAACAAATGTGAAAGAATGGAAATTATAACAAACAGTCTTTCAGACAACAGTGCAATCAAATTGGAGCTCAGGATTAAAAAACTCACTCAAAACCACACAACTACATGGAAACTGAACAAGCTGCTCCTGAATGACTACTGGGTAAATAATGAAAATAAGGCAGAAATAAATAAGCTCTTTGAAACCAATGAGAACGAAGACACAATGTATCAGAATATCTGGGACACAGCTAAAGCAGTGTTTAGAGGGATATTTATAGCACTAAATGCCCACAAGAGAAAGTGGGAAAGATCTAAAATCAACACCCTAACATCACAATTAAAAGAACTAGAGAAGCAAGAGCAAACAAATACAAAAGCTAGCAGAAGACAATAAATAACTAAGATCAGAGCATAACTGAAGGAGATAGAGACAGGAAAAATTCTTTTTATTTTATTTTATTATTATACTTTAAGTTCTAGGGTACATGTGCATAACGTGCAGGTTTGTTACATATGTATACTTCTGCCATGTTGGTGTGCTGCACCCATCAACTCGTCAGCACCCATCAACTCTTCATTTATATCAGGTATAACTCCCAATGCAATCCCTCCCCCCTCCCCCCTCCCCATAATAGGCCCCATTCTGTGATGTTCCCCTTCCCAAGTACAAGTGATGTCATTGTTCAGTTCCCACCTATGAGTGAGAACATGCGGTGTTTGGTTTTCTGTTCTTGTGATAGTTTGCTAAGAATGATGGTTTCCAGCTGCATCCATGTCCCTACAAAGGACACAAACTCATCCTTTTTTATGGCTGCATAATATTCCATGGTGTATATGTGCCACATTTTCTTAATCCAGTCTGTCACTGATGGACATTTGGGTTGATTCCAAGTCTTTGCTATTGTGAATAGTGCCGCAATAAACATACATGTGCATGTGTCTTTATAGCAGCATGATTTATCATCCTTTGGGTATATACCCAGTAGTGGGATGGCTGGGTCATATGGTACATCTAGATCTAGATCCTTGAGGAATCGCCATACTGTTTTCCATAATGGTTGAACTAGTTTACAATCCCACCAACAGTGTAAAAGTGTTCCTATTTCTCCACATCCTCTCCAACACCTGTTGTTTCCTGACTTTTGAATGATTGCCATTCTAACTGGTGTGAGATGGTATCTCATTGTGGTTTTGATTTGCATTTCTCTGATGGCCAGTGATGATGAGCATTTCTTCATGTGTCTGTTGGCTGTATGAATGTCTTCTTTTGAGAAATGTCTGTTCATATCCTTTCCCCACTTTTTGATGGGGTTGTTTGTTTTTTTCCTGTATATTTGTTTGAGTTCTTTGTAGATTCTGGATATTAGCCCTTTGTCAGATGAGTAGATTGCAAAATTTTTCTCCCATTCTGTAGGTTGCCTGTTCACTCTGATGGTATATTTAGAAAACCCCATTGTCTCAGCCCAAAATCTCCTTAAGCTGATAAGCAACTTCAGCAAAGTCTCAGGATACAAAATTAATGTGCAAAAATTGCAAGCATTCTTATACACCAGTAACAGACAGAGAGCCAAATCATGAATGAACTTCCATTCATAATTGCTTCAAAGAGAATAAAATATCTAGGAATCCAACTTACAAGGGATATAAAGGACCTCTTCAAGGAGAACTACAAACCACTGCTCAGTGAAATAAAAGAGGACACTAACAAATGGAAGAACATACCATACTCATGGATAGGAAGAATCAATATCGTGAAAATGGCCATCCTGCCCAAGGTTATTTATAGATTCAATGCCATCCCCATCAAGCTACCAATGAGTTTCTTCACAGAATTGGAAAAAACGGCTTTAAAATTCATATGGAACCAAAAAAGAGCCCATATTGTGAAGACAATCCTAAGTCAAAAGAACAAAGCTGGAGGCGTCATGCTTCCTGACTTCAAACTATACTACAAGGCTACAGTAACCAAAACAGCATGGTACTGGTACCAAAACAGAGATATAGACCAATGGAACAGAACGGAGTCCTCAGAAATAATACCACACATCTACAGCCATCTGATCTTTGACAAATCTGAGAGAAACAAGAAATGGGGAAAGGACTCCCTATTGAATAAATGGTGCTGGGAAAATTGGCTAGCCATAAGTAGAAAGGTGAAACTGGATCCTTTCCTTACTCCTTATATGAAGATTAATTCAAGATGGATTAGAGACTTAAATGTTAGACCTAATACCATAAAAACCCTAGAAGAAAACCTAGGTAGTACCATTCAGGACATAGGCATGGGCAAGGATTTCATGTCTAAAACACCAAAAGCAACGGCAGCAAAAGCCAAAATTGACAAATGGGATATGATTAAACTAAAGAGCTTCTGCACAGCAAAAGAAACTACCATCAGAGTGAACAGGAAAAATTCTTGAAAAAAAAAAAATCAACGAATCCAGGAGCTGGTTTTTTGAAAAGATTAACAAATAGGTAGACCACTAGCCAGACTAATAAAGAAGAAAATAGAGAAGAATCAAATGGACACAATAAAGAATGATAAAGGGGAGATCACCACTATCCCACAGAAATACAAACTACTATCAGAAAATACTATAAACACCTCTATGCAAATAAGCTAGAAAGCGTAGGAGAAATGGATAAATTCCTGGACACATACACTCTCCCAAGACTAAACCAGGAAAAAGTCAAATTACTGAATAGACCAATAACATGTTCTGAAATTGAGGCAATAATTAATAGCCTACCTACCAAAAAATGCCCAGGACCAGACGGATTCACAGCCAAATTCTACCAGAGGTACAAAGAGGAGCTGGTACCATTCTTTCTGAAACTATTCCAAATAATAGAAAAAGAAGGACTCCTCCCTAACTCATTTTATGAGGCTAGCATCATCCTGATGCCAAAACCAGGCAGAGACACAACAAATAAAGAAAATTTCAGGCCAATATCCCTGATGACTATCAATGTGAAAATCCTCTATAAAATACTGGCAAAGTTAATCCAGCAGCACATCACAAAGTTTATCCACGATGATCAAGTTGGCTCCCTGCCTGGGATGCAAGGCTGGTTCAACATACAGAAATCAACAAACACAATCCAGTACATAAACGTAACCAAAGGCAAATACCACGTGATTATCTCAATAGATGCAGAAAAGACCTTTGATAAAATTCAATATCACTTCATGCTAAACCTCAATAAACTAGGTATTGATGGAACGTATCTCAAAATAATAAGAGGTATTTATGACAAACCCACAGCCAATATCATACTGAATGGGCAAAAGCTGCTAGCATTCCCTTTGACAACTGGCACAAGACAAGCATGCCCTCTCTCACCACTCCTATTCAACATAGTATTGGAAGTTCTGGCCAGGGCAATCAGGCAAGAGAAGGAAATAAAGAGTATTCAAATAGGAAGAGAGGAAGTCAGATTGCCTCTGTTTGCAGATGACATGATTGTATATTTAGAAAACCCCATTGTCTCAGCCCAAAATCTCCTTAAGCTGATAAGCAACTTCAGCAAAGTCTCAGGATACAAAAT
>NC_045445.1:76566310-76584600 GCF_002776525.5 Piliocolobus tephrosceles
CTCCTTAAGCTGATAAGCAACTTCAGCAAAGTCTCAGGATACAAAATCAATGTGCAAAAATCAGAAGCATTCCTATACACCAATAACAGACAAACAGAGGCAAATCATGAGTGAACTCCCATTCACAATTGCTACAAAGTGAATAAAATACCTAAGAATATGACTTACAAGGGATGTGAAGGATCTCTTCTAGCAGAACTACAAACCACAGCTCAAGGAAACAAGAGTGGACACAAACAACTGGAAAAACATTCCGTGCTCATGGATAGGAAGAATCAATATCGTGAAAATGGTCATATTGCCCAAAGTAATTTATAGATTCAATGCTATCCCCATCAAACTACCACTGACTTTCTTCACAGAATTAGAATAAACTACTTTAAATTCAATATGGAACCAAAAAAGAGTCCGTATAGTCAAGACATTCCTAAGCAAAAGGAACAAAGCTGCAGGCATCACATTACCTGACTTCAAAACTGGTACCAAAACAGATATATAGACCAATGGAACAGAACAGTGGCCTCAGAAATAATGTCACACATCTACAACCATCTGATCTTTGACAAACCTGACAAAAACAAACAATGGGGAAAGGATTCCCTATTTAATAAATGGTGTTGGGAAAACTGGCTAGCCATATGCAGAAAACTGAAACAGGACCCCTTCCTTACACCTTATACAAAAATTAACTCAAGATAGATGAAAGACTTAAACATAAAACCTAAAACCATAAAAACCCTAGAAGAAAACCTAGGCAATACCATTCAGTACATAGGCATGGGCAAAGACTTCATGACTAAAACACCAAAAGCAAGGGCAAAAAAAGCCAAAATTGACAAATGGGATCTAATTAAACTAAATAGCTTCTGCACAGCAAAAGAAACTCTCATCAGAGTGAACAAGCAAACTACAGAAGAGAAGATTTTTGCAATCTATCCATCTGACAAAGGGCTAATATCCAGAATCTACAAGGAACTTAAATATATTTACAAGAAAAAAACAAACAAAAAAAAAACACATCAAAAAGTGGGTGAAGGATATGAACAAACACCTCTCAAAAGAAGAAATTTATGTGGCCAACAAATATATGAAAAAAAGCTCATCATCACTGGTCATTAGAGAAATGCAAATCAAAACCACAATGAGATACCATCTCACTCCAGTTAGAATGGTGATCATTAAAAAGTCAGGAAACAACAGGTGCTGGACAGGATGTGGAGAAATAGGAACGCTTTACACTGTTGGTGGGAGTATAAATTAGTTCAATCATGTGGAAGACAGTGTGGTGATTCCTCAAGGATCTAGAACCAGAAAAACCATTTGATCCAGCAATCCCATTGTTGGGTATATACCCAAAGGATTATAAATCATTCTACTATAAAGCCACATGTACACATATGTTTATCGCAACACTGTTCACAATAGCAGGGCTTGGAACCAACCTAAATGCCCATCAATGATAGATCAGAGAAAGAAAATGTAGCTCATATACACCATGGAATACTATGCAGCCATAAAAAAAAAGGATGAGTTCATGTCCTTTGCAGGGTCATGGATGATGCTGGAAACCATAATTCTCAGCAAACTAACACCGGAACAGAAAACCAAACACTGCATGTTCTCACTCATAAGTGGGAGTTGAACAACGAGAACACATGGACACAGGGAGGGGAACATCACACACTGGGGCCTGTCGGGGGATGGGTGGGTTAGGGGAAGGATAGTATTAGGAGAAATACAAACGTACATGACATGACGGGTTGATGGGTGCAGCAAACCACCATGGCACGTGTAAAACTATGTAACAAACCTGCACATTCTGCACATGTATCCCAGAACTTAAAGTATAATTTAAAAATTATAAAGTAAAACTAAAGAAAACAAAACAAAAAACACAATGATCTCTTTTTATTTATTTATTTAATTTTTTTATTAAACTTTAATTTCTAGGGTACATGTGCATAGCGTGCAGGTTTGTTGCAACACGGCACAATGATCTCTTTTAAGATGACTCTCAAATGTCTATCTTCAGACCTGACCTTTTTCTTAAGCCTCCTATCCATGTGTCTTATTGACAGGTGGAACATCCACCTAGATGTCACTTAGATATCTCAAATTAAACTTGTCTTAAACTGAGAGTCACTTCTTCAATACATGGGTATCTTTTCCTTCCATTACAGGTATGAGCTCCTGGAGGCTGGAGCTTACCTGCTGGCTCTTTGGCTAGGTTCATCCATGCCTGGCTGAACTAAGCCAGGATTACAATGAAAAGAAGCAATCTTCTCCTTGCAGAAGCCCAAACAAAGACTGGTCTTGTTGGAGGAGTGAATTAATAACAGATATAAAAGAGGGCTAGGTGAAGGTGGGCACTGCTGTGTTTTTTACATGAATGTGATTTACAGGCATTGGGCATATTAGCCCTTTTGCTCTCGGCATCCCTAGTCCCGTTACTCTAGTGCTTGCTCATACACACGTGGACTTATGCCCAGACCTTTCTCCTGTCTGCTGGGGAAGCACCTTCCACAGACATTCTTCACATGTCATGTCTGTCAGTCTCAATTTAGATAATCTTCAGACTCAGGGAATAGAGTGGAGGATGGGGTCTGGGAAGAAAATTTATGTCTTAAACCACTCCGTCTTACTTCCGTATAGCACCCTAATCCTTTAACTAGGGACTGACTGTGCCCTGGGGCTGGGGCTGGGGGGCTGTGGGCTAAACACTTCTATTCCATACATCCTGTCACTTGTTTTAGGATAGGATTTTTCATTTTCTTTTTTTTTTTTTTTTTTTTTTTTTTTTTTGAGACTGAGTCTGGCTCTGTCGCCGGCTAGAGTGCAGTGACCGGATCTCAGCTCACTGCAAGCTCCGCCTCCCGGGCTTACGCCATTCCCCTGCCTCAGCCTCCCGAGTAGCTGGGACTACAGGCGCCCGCCATGTCGCCCGGCTAGTTTTTTGTATTTTTTTTTAGTAGAGACGGGATTTCACCGTGTTAGCCAGGATGGTCTCGATCTTCTGACCTCGTGATCTGCCCATCTCGGCCTCCCAAAGTGCTGGGATTACAGGCTTGAGCCACCGTGCCCGGCCGGATTTTTCATTTTCTGTGCAAAACTCTATGGAGGCAGGCTAGGGTGTCATTATCTTTGCTTTCTAGGTGATAAAACTCAGGCCTCAAAAGAAGTGACTTGAGGTAGAAGTGGACCTAGAGTCTTGGGCTGCTCATTTCCAGTACAAGGCATTTGCCATTGCCCACATACCTAAGCCAATGATCAGTTCCTGTGAGGTCCTGGTTGCTAAGTCAGGTAAGCAGTCAGCACTTTTAAGGGAGACACTGCTGGGGCCAGGCTGAGTTGGGATTCTGTTTCCTTTGCTTAGGAGATGATGGGGCAATAGGAGAGCAGGAGCCTGTGAGCTGCTGTGAGAAGGGAAGGAGGGGATTGGGATTTGGGCCCAGGAATTCTCATCAGAAATCAAACACTTTCCACCTGCTGCTGTCTGAAGTGCCTAACTCCATGATGGAATTTGCGTGCAGACAGTTAGGTTGGACTTTGGAAACAGAGAATGAAAAACGAGTTGCCTTCTTTCTGTTCACAGAGGCCAGCCAAGAGCCAGAGCTTGAGCCAGGCCTCTGGTCATAAACTAAACAACAGAACCAGTTATTGGTTTCAAGTCTGACTGCGTCTTCTTGTAACAACTTTGGAACTTAGGGAGGCTCCCTGGCCCTCTATAAACAAGCAGAAATTTAGAAGTATGGTTGTCAAGATCCCAGATGGAATGAAAGGCATACCCAAAGGTGGAGTGGGAGGCTAAATTGCTGCTTAGAATGTATTTAGTAATTTTATTACTTTAGTTCTCCCGTTATGTCTACGAAAAACCTGTTGGGAAAGGTCTGATTTGGGGTATAGAGGTGGTGATTAGGTAGGCAATATCAACACACTGCGTGTCTTAGAATTGGGGGCTGGGAGCTTCAAGAGATATAACTTCATGCCTGGGCATACCTATAGCTAAACATAAGAATGTCTGCTATGGTTTGAATGTTTATCTCCTCCAGAACTAATGTTAGGGTTTAATTGCCATTGTTAAGGTGTTAGAAAGTGGGAACTTTTGAAAGTGTTTGGGACATGGGGGATCTACCTTCGTGAGTGGACTAGTGCTATTATTGAGGGAGTGGGTTTGTTATCACGAGAGTGGGGTTGGCCCCTCTTACTTTTGTTCTCTCTTGCCTTCTCTTTGCTCTTCCACCATGGAATGATGAAGTAAGAAGGTCCTCACTAGATGCTAGCCTTTTTGACCTTGAATTTACAAGCCTCCACAAAATTACCCAGCCGGATGTGGTGACTTGCGCCCTTAAACCAGCACTTTGGGAGGCTGAGGCAGGCAGATAACTTTAGGTCAGGAGTTCGAGACCAGCCTGGCCAACAAGGTGAAAACTCATCTCTACTAAAATTACAAAAATTAGCTGGGTGTGGTGGTGGGCACCTATAATCCCAGCTACTTGGGAGGCTGAGGCAGGAGAATTGCTTGAATCCGGGAGGTGGAAGTGGCAGTGAGCCTAGATCACGCCACTGTACTCCAGCCTGGGCGACAGAGTGAGACTCTGACTAAAAAAAAACCAAAATTACCCAGCCTATGGCATTCAGTAATAGCACACAAACAAACTAAGGCAGTGTCCCAGGAGACTAGTCCTCTAATCAATTCTTCACCGATAGGAGCCAAATATATAATGTGTAGCTTCATTAAGCTCCTGTCTTTGACTCTCAGCTCTTCCACCTACTAACTATGGGACAAAAGGCATGTCTGATCACCCCTCTGTGACTCAATTGCCTTTTGTGTTACATGAAGATAATGCTAGTCTACCTCAAAGGATTGTTGAGAGAATTAAGTAGCCATAATATATGTGAAACCATGGAGCCTGATGCAGATGTGAGGGACCAATGTCATTATTACCATGTGGTTTTCTGGCTTCCCCATTAGCACCTGTAGGAGAGAATAAGGAAATCCCCAGATCAAGGGGACGTCCAAATGAGTTTATTTTAGTCTGGGCGACCTGTAAAGAGGAGAAGTGCATGATTGAGGGAGACTGGAGCTCTTCCAGTAATGTCTGTTCTGGACGTATATTCATCCTGTCTTCAGGGTGGGGATGCCGAGTCAGGGCTTCAGCTTTGGTCACAACTCCCTCTTTTATGCCATTCTCAGTTGCCTGTTTGCCAGGTTGGAATTTTGAGCAGGCAAATAAAACTAAGTTTAGGCATTAAAGTCATATCAAAGACCATTCAGCTTTACATCAGAATGAAGATTGACTGTGTAAACACTTGTTGGGGCAACAATTAACCTAGCTACAGAGGCAGTATAGATTTGGGGAAGAGCACCCAACTAGGAGTCAAGTCAGAGGTCCTGGTCTGGGTCTGTTCCTGATCTGCTGTGAGACCTTGCAGGAGTCTCAGAGTCACATGTGTATTATCAAATGAGAGGGAGTATGTGAAAACATCTTCTAACTGTAAGGCAGTCTATAAACAGAAGCAGTTATTGTTATTTACATAATGTGTTTCAATGTACAGAATTTTTATACTTGTTTTTCTATCCTCAAGTGTGATGCTTTTGGTTGTTAAGGGGACCAGACATGTTGAATTGGCATATACCATTCCATTTATTATATAAAAAATTGGAAATATAGGATATATTGTTTTTATTCTCATTATCACTTATGAAGAACAGATTTATTCAGTAGTGGAGGTGGACCTTAAGGATCCCTGCCCAGGTACTAGGTTTCTTTTTGAGGTGATGGAAATGTTATAGAATTAGGGAGTAGTGATAAGTACACAAAATTGTGACTATACTGTAAACAAAAACTAAGCCACTGAAACTGCCTTAAAATGGAAATTTTTATCTCAGTTCTAAAAAACTGCAAAAAAAATATCTGTCTAGAAGTCATGTGGGTAATGAAACTTGGGTTTGGAGCAGTGAGAACAGGTCCAGGGCAGGTAAGTCAAACATTGCTTCTTATTGTATAAATTATGTGCTTATGAGAGATAGGGAAGTCTCTTGGTATGTGTGTGTGTGTGTGTGTGTGTGTGTGTGGGGTGGGGGTGGGGTGCGAGAGAGAGAGAGAGAGAGAGAGAGAGAGAGAATGTAGACATAAAAGCAGCACATCCCAGAAACAGTCAAGATGGAGTAGCATCAATAACAGTGTGGAAATGGTGGTCAAGAGTAGTTTTGGGGAATCTGCTAGAGGTTCCACTATTGACTCCAGGGATGAGTAGCTCACATTTTCTTTTCTGAGGGGTAAGAGAACCAGTTACTGTTGTAAAGGCAAACTTAGGTTGACCAGCCATTTCAATTTGCCCAGGACTGAGGGTTTTCCTGGGATAGGCGTCTTTCTGTGTTAAAATTGTGAATGTCCTAGGCAAACCCCATGCTGCTCTTAAGCCTGTACCCCAGATAGTAGAGAGTGTGAAAGGGCCCAAGGAAAGCCCCACAACCTTCTGGTTTAGGAGACAGTAAAAGGTTATCCCTAGTTGGTGTAGGAGAAAACCATTCAGAAGGAAAGCCAGAAAGAAAGAAAAATATTTCTGAGGGATACTGGGCAATGAAAGCCATTGTCAAGAGGCTAGCAAATGGAAAACTGTGTCAGGAATGACAAAGTAGGCCTTTTGGTGTACCTCTGGGGCCTTGGAAGTGATACGGGGTGCCATCCTTTCACAGAGGGTGAAACTTTTGAAAGCAGCATCAGCAGTTTTGTTACAAAGCACAGAGAATATTCATACAAACTAGGAAATAGGGAAAAATTGGGTTCCTGGCTTACTAATTCTAGAATGAGATAGGTGGCTTGCTCTATCTTGAGACTGACAGAGGTCATCACACCTAGATCTAAAATGGTCAGCTGAAGTTAGGCTTTCTTGACCTGCATTCAAGACAAGACATCAATTTCAATGTTTACTGAATGTCTATCCTGAACTAGGTTATATTCTAGTGTGTTAGGGATAAAATGGTAAATAAGATTAACATGATCTTTGCCCCCATGGAACTTGCAGACAGATAATCATTTATGTGCTGCAAAAGAAGTATGGGGCCTGTGAAAGAATACGGGAACAACTAACATGACCTTGGGAGCCAGGGAAGGCTTTCCAGAGGAAATGAGTTGTAAGCATAAGCCTGGAAAAGAAATAAAGACAGGCATCCCAAGAACGGGGAACAACATGGATGAAAACAAAGGAAGTAGCAGATACATTTGGAGAATTATGATATGGTCCCATATAGCTGTAGAGTGATGGTAATTTTCCAAGTGTGGTCCACAAACTGTCTACATCAGAATTGCACAGGCTGCTTCTTAAAAATGCAGATTCCCAGACATATTAATCTCTGTAGTAGGGCCTGTGAATCTGCATTTTAATTTGCTCCCTTGGTGATTCTGATGCATTATAATGTTCAGGAACCACTGGGAAGCAGCTATACATTCCTGTATTAAGAAAGTGTATGTGGCCAGGTGCAGTGGCTCATGCCTGTAGTCCTAGCTACTTGAGAGGGTGAGGTGGGAAGATTGCTTGAGTCCAGAACTTCAAGGTTATGGTGAGCTATGATCGTGCCACTGCACTCCAGCCTGGGCGACAGAGTGAAGCTCTGTCTCTAAAAAAAGAATGTGAATGCACATGCATGTGCATATGTGCATGTGTGTGTGTGTGTGTGTGTGTGTGTGTGTGTGTGTTGGGGGGTTGTACTTAGTAGCTAAGTAGGAGATTAGGTATTGGGACACCAAAATTGTGAAATACTTCTTTCCAACCTTTTTCATAAGTTAAAACACTGCTCTTCCTAAGGCAAAAATCTCTGGAGCTCAGCTACCCCAGGCCTCTGCCCCAGGGCTGAAGGGATCAATATCTGGGTACACCTGTAATCCATTTAGGGCACGTTGGTTGGGAAGCTCTGCTGTTGGCCATACAAAATAGTATGGACTTTATCCAGTAGGAAATGAGGATCCACTGAAAGGTTTTGCGTAGAAAATTATTTGAATTGATTTGTCATTTGGAAAAATTATTCTGTTTACAGAAGGAGATTGGGTTAGAATGGGGCAAGATTAAAAATAGAGAGATTAGTTAGAAGAGGATTTAAATAGCCAAGTTCTGGTCGGGCACAGTGACTCATGCCTGTAATCCCAGCACTTTGGGAGGCCGAGGCAGATGGATCACCTGAGGTCAGGAGTTCAAGACCAGCCTGGTCAACATGGCAAAACTACTAAAAATACAAAAAGTTAGCTGGGCATGGTGGCTTGTGCCTGTAGTCCCAGCTACTTGGGAGGCTAAGACACAAGAATCACTTCAACCCAGGAGGCAGAGGCTGCAGTGAGCTGAGATTGCACCACTATACTCCAACCTGGGTGATAGAGTGGGACTCTGTCAAAAAAAAAAAAAAAAAAAAAAAAGAAAAGTGCCAAGTTCTTTAAAACGTTTGATAAATAAAAATGTATTATTTTTTTCAATGATTATAGGTTAATAACGCTTTCCTCATCCCCTTGTTTTCCTTTCACCTGATATAATGAGGCACTATTATGAGTGTCAGGAGCTGTAAGGAGAAGAGCTTGTCCTATATTTGAATACAACTGATTGTGAAGGCAAAGATACATCCTGGAATTTGAAGGTTCCTAATTTGGAAATCTGAAAAGCTAAAACTAATGGAATTCTTTCCTTACCTGATTGACTCTGGGATTTGCTCATGAGACCCATCTCAGTGAATGGGAGAGATGAGATCAGAATCCCTTAGGAAGAGTGCCAAATCAGAAGCCAGGAGGATGCCAACTGGTGCATTACCCTGAAGAAGTACAAGAAATGGTGCATTACCCTGAAGAAGTACCAGAAAGCAACGGATGGCTGACAATGGAGAAGAAGATGCCCAAGGTAAATGGGGCACATTCTGGCTTACCCATTTTCCACTCTGCCAATTCCCTTGGGATCTGTGGACAGTGATTCCTTGCCTTCCATGGATGGCAACCCAGACTAAGGTAATCTCAAGGACATAAAGGGATCTGCAGAGGGCAGTGGTGTATGAGCCTAGGCATTTGAAAAACTACTTGTCTATGAAGCATTTCTCCTTTGGGTGAGGGACTGACTTATTTGGGGAGGAACTGGCTCTTTGAGATGTGCAGTGTGGTCTGACCTCCTGGGGTCAGTATGACTTGCTCAGAGTCAATCTTCCTACTCTAATTGAGATGTCTGCTGCAGGTAAAAGAAACAGCTGCTGCTTTCTAGAGTAAATTAGTCACAAAGAAACCTGCTCCTTATTCTGTCTCATGGCGTCCCATAAATGCCTGAAGCCCAACCTTGGAGCTGGTATGTACTTTTAATTATTTCAAGAACTGGCATCGCTTGCCTCATAGTAAAAGTGTCATGAAATTACTGTAAGGTTGCATGAGTTTGGGCCATAAATCTTATTCACTTCAGCTATATCTCATACCTTAATTCACTGGAGTATAAATGCCATTTACACTGGTTCTTAGTTCACTTAATCATAATTAAATGACCTCAGAGGGCAGTAATTCGTTGAGGCCCTGGCTTTGATGTGACACAAATAACAAACTTGCTTTGCCATGTGGATAGGTTCCTCCACACTTTTACACTGGCCACAGACCTTGTGGAGCATTTAATGCCGGCTTTTTGGTGTGGGCATGTGCTGTGGTTAGATGGAACATCTGGGCGACAGATGTGGTTGAAGGGACCAGCTAAATGGTCCCCTTTGCAATTTTGTTGCACCATCTTCAGGCCCCTGTAGGACTTTTTAAAATTTCTTTCAGTTCTCTAAAGAATGAGTGTTTGCCCCATGTTGAGCCTAGATAAGAGGTGATGAGGGCAATTCCTTCTTCAGCTCTTTTTCTTTGTTTGTTTTTGTTAATTTTTTTTGAGACAGAGTCTCACTCTGTCACCCTTCCAGGGTGGAATACAGTAGCACAACCTCGGCTCATTGCAACCTCCACCTCCCAGGTTCAAGCGATTATCGTGCCTCAGCCTCCCAAGTAGCTGGGGCTACAGGTGTGTGCCACCATGCCTGACTGATTTTTGTATTTTTGGTAGAGACAGGGTTTCACCATGTTGGCCAGGCTGGTCTCGAACTCCTGACCTCAAGTGATCTGTCCACCTTGGCCTCCCAAAGTGCTGGGGTCACAGGTGTGAGCCACTGCATCAGGCCCCTTCTTCAGCTCTTCATCCTTGTGTTATTCTCTTCCTAAATGTCTCCCTCTAAAGGATCAAGTAGCTTAAGGGCTTTCAGACTTCAGCTTCAGGTGTAAAGCTCATTAAACCCACATCCCTAATCATGATGTGTCGCCTGAGATCCAGACCCTCAAGACAGTTCTGGGACTATTACCATTTGGACACTCCATTTAAGTTGGCAAAACCTTCTCTTCCTATCCAAATGGATTCCTCTCATTTTCTTCATCATCATCAGTGGCAATACTTGAGCTCCCAAATTCTAACCCTTGAAACTTGTGGTAGACATAGCAGTGTCCCCTACCCCCACAGATGTCCACATCCTAATCTCCCAAACCTGTGAATGTTATGGAACACAGCAAAGAGGTATTAAAGTTGCAGATGAGATTAAGGTTGCTAATCAACTCACTTAAAATAGGAGGATTATCTTGGATTATCTAGTTTGACCTAATGTAATCACAAGGGCCTTTAAAAGTGGTAAGGTGAGGCAGAAGGGGAGTCAGAGTCTGAGGGAGATGTGACTATAGAAGAAAGGCATGGAGACATGCAAGGCTACTGACTTTGAAGAAGGAAGGCCGTGAGCCAAGGAAGGCAGATGGCTTCTAGAAGCTGGAAAAGCCAAGGAAATGGATTCTCCCCTTGAGCCTCCAGAAATGAATGCAGCCCTGCTGACACCTTGATTTTAGCCCAGCAAGACCTGTGTCA
The DNA here is from genome assembly GCF_002776525.5 of Piliocolobus tephrosceles. Taxonomy (NCBI): domain Eukaryota; kingdom Metazoa; phylum Chordata; class Mammalia; order Primates; family Cercopithecidae; genus Piliocolobus; species Piliocolobus tephrosceles. The sequence goes on from NC_045445.1 coordinate 76,577,204, forward strand.
GACTTTTTACCTACAGAACTGTAAGAGAACACATTGTGTTGTTTTAAGCCACCAAGTTTCTGGTAATTTGTTATAGCTGCAAAAGGAAACAAAGACAGAAACCCTCTTCTCTTTCACCATATCTAATTAGATGATAAATCTTATAATAGTTTTCCAACTACATCTCTCAGATTCTTATCATTATTTCCCTTGGCATTCTCCACCTGCTTCACAGTTTGGTTTGTTTCACAAATTCCAAGATTCTTTGCTCCAAATGATCCTATTTAGGAATGCTAGAAAATTTTTTTCTCAAATATGATTTTTATCATATTATTCTTGCCCAGGAATAACTTATGACCTCATATTACATAAACTCTCAAATTCTTACTGTGACCTCCAAGATTGCACCCTTAGAATATGGGGTTTATAGGAAAGCACCTTGTTATCTGCAAATCTTACATGAATGTAAGAAGTTATTATTAAAAATAAGGCACTTCCAATCTCTATTGCTTGCAAATGAGGCCATTATCTTGCTTTCTTCTCCGTACAGACAAGCTAGTTTCACACAGAAAAGATTCCAAAACATGATTCCATGGTCAGGTTCCACATTATTATTCTGCAAGTGCTATCAAAAGCTCAGTTTTTCATTAGGTTTTTTATTCCTGAAGGAAAAGTTCCTGTTTCAGTTATCTATTGTTGCACAGTAAACCAAAACTTATTGGCTAGAGCCAACAATCTACTATTTCTCATGATTCTGTGGGTTGGCTGGGTGGTTCTTATATTCCAGAGATATTTGTTAGGATCACTCTTTTTTATGTATAAAGTTTAGTGAGTTTTAGTATACTCAGAGTTGTACAACTATTACGACTATTTAATTCCAAAAGGATTTTATCATCCCAAAATGAAACCTATACCCATTGGCTATCACTTCCCTTTTTTATTTTTATTTTTTATTATACTTTAAATTCTGGGGTACATGTGCAGAATGTGGTTTTGTTATATAGATATACACATGCCATGGTGGTTTGCTGCACCCATCAACCCATCATCTACAGTAGGTATTTGTCCTAATGTTATCCCTCCCCTAGCCCCCCACACCCAATAGGCCCTGGTGTGTGATGTTCCCCTCCGGGTGTCCATGTGTTCTCATTGTTCAACTCCCACTTACGAGTAAGAACATGTGGTGTTTGGTCTTCTGCTCTTGTGATAGTTTGCTGAGAATGATAGTTCCTAGCTTCAACTATGTCCCTACGAAGGACATGAACTCATCCTTGTTTTATGGCTGCATAGTATTCCATGGTGGCATAGTATTCCATATGTGCCACATTTTCTTTATCCAGTCTCTCATTGATGGACATTTGGATTGGTTCCAAGTCTTTGCTATTGTGAATAGTGCTGCAATAAACATACATGTACATGTGTCTTTGTAGTAGAATGATTTATAATCCTTTGGGTATATACCCAGTAATGGGATGGCTGGGTCAAATGGTATTTCCAGTTCTAGATCCTTGAGGAATCGCCACACTGTCTTGCCCAATGGATGAACTAATTTACACTCCCACCAACAGTGTAAAAGCGTTCCTATTTCTCTACATCCTCTCCAGCATCTGTTATTTCCTGACTTTTTAATGATCATCATTCTAACTGGTGTGAGATGGTATCTCACTGTGGTTTTGATTTGTATTTCTCTAATGAGCAGTGATGAGCATTTTTTCAGGTATGTCTGTTGGCTACATAAATGTCTTCTTTTGAGAAGTGTCTGTTCATAACCTTTGCACACTTTTTGATGGGGTTGTTTTTTTCTTGTAAATTAGTTTAAGTTCTTTGTAGTTTCTGGACATTAGCCCTTTGTCAGATGGATAGATTGCAAAATTTTTTCTCCCATTCTGTAGGTTACCTGTTCACTCTGATGATGGTTTCTTTTGCTGTGCAGAAGCTGGTTAGTGTAATTAGATCCCATGTGTCAATTTTGGCTTTAGCTGCCATTGCTTTTGGTGTTTTAGTCATGAAGTCTTTTCCCATGCCTATGTCCTGAATGGTATTGCTCAGGTTTTCTTCTAGAATTTTTATGGTCCTAAGTCTTACATTTAAGTCTTTGATCTATCTTGAATTGATTTTTGTATAAGGTGTAAGGAAGAAGTCCAGTTTCAGTTTTCTGCATATGGCTAGCCAGTTTTCCCAATGGCATTTATTAAGTAGGGAATCTTTACCCCATTGCTTATTTGTGTCAGGTTTGTCAAAGATCAGATGGTTGTAGATATATGGAGTTTTTTTCTGAGATCTCCATTCTGTTCCATTGCTCTATATATCTGATTTGGTACCAGTATTGTGCTGTTTTGGTTACTAGAGTCTTGTAGTATAGTTTGAAGTTAGGCAGCATGATGTGTCCAGCTTTGTTCTTCTTGCCCAGGATTGTCTTGGCTATGCAGGCTCTTTTTTGGTTCCATATGAAGTTTAAAGTATTTTTTTCCAATTCTGTGAAAAAAGTCAGTGGTAGCTTGATGGGGATAGCACTGAATCTATAAATTACTTTGGGCAATATTACCATTTTCACAATATTGATTCCTCCTATCCATGAGCATGGTATGCTTTTCCATTTGTTTGTGTCCTCTCTTATTTCCTTGAGCAGTGGTTTGTAGTTCTCCTTGAAGAGGTTCTTCACATCCCTTGTAAGTCATATTCCTAGGTATTTTATTCTCTTAGTAGCAATTGTGAATGGGAGTTCACTCATGATTTGGCTCTCTGTTTGTCTGTTATTGGTGTATAGGAATGCTTGTGATTTTTGCACATTGATTTTGTATCCTGAGACTTTGCTGAAGTTGTGTAACAGCTTAAGGATATTTTGGGCTGAGACGATGGGGTGTTCTAAATGTACAATCACGTCATCTGCAAACAGAGACAATTTGACTTTCTCTATTCCTATTTGAATGTCCTTTATTCCTTTCTCTTGCCTGATTGCCCTGGCCAGAACTTCCAATACTATGTTTAATTCAAGGGGAATGCTTCCAGTTTTTGCCCATTCACTATGATGTTGGCTGTGGGTTTGTCATAAATAGCTCTTATTATTTTGAGATATGTTTCATCGATACCCAGTTTATGGAGAGTTTTTAGCATGAAGCAGTGTTGAATTTTATCTAAGGCCTTTTCTGCATCTATTGAGATAATCATGTGGTTTTTGTGATTGGTTCTATTTATGTGATTGATTATGTTTATTGATTTGTGTATGTTGAACCAACCTTGCATCCCAGGTATGAAGCCGACTTGATCGTGGTGGATAAGCTTTTTCATGTGCTGCTGAATTCTGTTTGCCAGCACTTTATTGAGGATTTTATCATTGATAATTCATCAGGGATATTGGCCTGAAATTTTCTTTTTTTGTTGTGTCTTTGCCAGGTCTTGGTATCAGGATGATGCCGTCTTCATAAAATGTGTTAGGGAGGAGTTTCTTTATTTCTATTGCTTAGAATAGTTTCAGAAGGAATGGTACCAGCTCCTCTTTGTACCTCTGGTAGATTTTGGCTGTGAATCCATCTGGTACTGAACTTTTTTTGGTTTGTAAGCTATTAATTACTGCCTCAATTTCAGAACTTGTTGTTGTTCTATTCAGGGATTCGACTTCTTCCTGGTTTAGACTTGGGAGGGTGCATGTGTCCAGGAATGTTTCCATTTCTTCTGGATTTTCTACTTTATTTGCATAGAGGTGTTTATAGCATTCTCTGATGGTAGTTTGTATTTCTGTGGGACCAATGGTGATATCACCTTTATCATTTTTTATTGTGTTTATTTGATTCTTCTCTCTTTTCTTTGTTAGTCTGGCTAGCGGTCTATCTATTTTGTTGATCTTTTCAAACAACCAGCTCCTGTATTCATTTCTTTTTTGAAGGGTTTTTTCATGTCGCTATCACCTTCAGTTCTGCTCTGATCTTAGTTGTTTCTTGTCTTCTGTTAGCTTTTGAATTTGTTTGCCCTTGTTTCTCTAGTTCTTTTAATTGTGATGTTAGGGTGTCGATTTTAGATCTTTCCTGATTTCTCCTGTGGGCATTTAGTGCTATAAATTTCCCTCTCAACCCTGCTTTAGCTGTTTCCCAGAGATTCTGGTACGTTGCGTTTTTGTTTTCATTGGTTTCAAAGATCTTATTTATTTTTTGCCTTAATTTTGTTATTTACCCAGTAGTCATTTGGGAGGAGGTTGTTCAGTTTCCATGTAGTTGGGCGGATTTGAGAGAGTTTTAAAATCCTGAGTTCTAGTTTGATTGCACTGTGGTCTGGGAGATTGTTTGTTATGATTTCCATTCTTTTGCATTTGCCGATGAGTTTTTTACTGCAAATTATGTGGTCAATTTTAGAATAAGTGCAATGTGGTGCTGAGAAGAATCTATATTCTGTTGGTTTGTGGTGGAGAGTTCTGTAGATGTCTATTAGGTCTGCTTGGTCTAGAGCTGAGTTCACGTCCTGAATATTTTTGTTAATTTTCTGTCTCGTTGGTCTGTCTAATATTGACAGTTGGGTGTTAAAGTGTCCCACTATTATTGTGTGGGAGTCTAAGTCTCTTTTTAGGTCTCTAAGAATTTGCTTTATGAATCTGGGTGCTCCTGTATTGGGTGCATGTATATTAAGGATAGTTAGCTCTTCTTGTTGCATTGATCCCTTTACCATTATGTAATGCCCTTCTGTGTCTCCATTGATCTTTGTTGGTTTAAAGTCTTTTTCATCAGAGACTAGGATTGCAATCCCTCATTTTTTCTTCTTTCCATTTGCTTGGCAAATATCCCTCCATCCCTTTATTTTGAGCCTGTGTATGTCTTTGCACATGAGATGAGTCTCCTGAATACAGCTTATTGATTGATCTTGACTCTTTATTCAATTTGCCATTCTGTGTCTTTTAATTGGTGCATTTAGCTCATTTACATTTAAGGTTACTATTGTTATGTGTGAATTTGATCCTGTCATTATGATGCTAGCTGATTATTTTGCCCATTAATTGATGCAGTTTCTTCATAGTGTCAATGATCTTTACACTTCGGCATGTTTTTGCAGTGGCCAGTACTGGTTGTTCCTTTCCATGTTTAGTTCCTTTAGGAGCTCTTGTAAGGCAGGCCTGGTGGATTACTAAATCTCCCAGCATTTGCTTGTCTGTAAAGGATTTTATTTCCTCTTTGCTTATGAAACTTAGTTTGGCTGGGTATGAAATTCTGGGTTGAAAATTCTTTTCTTTAAGACTGTTGAATATTGGCCCCCATTCTCTTCTGGCTTATAGGGTTTCTGCAGAGAGATCTGCTGTTAGTCTGATGGACTTCCCTTTGTGGGTACCCAACCTTTATCTCTGGCTGCCTTTAACATTTTTTTCCTTCATTTAAACCTCGGTGAATCTGGCAATTACGTGTCTTGGCATTGCTCTTTTTGAGGGGTTCTTTGTGGTGTTCTCTGTATTTCCTGAATTTTAAAGTTGGCCTGTCTTAACATTAAAGGTTGGAGAAGTTCTCCTGGATAATATCTTGAAGAGTGTTTTCCAACTTGGTTCCATTCTCCCCATCAGTTTCAGGTTCACTGATTAAATGTAGATTTGGTCTTTTCACATAGTCCCATATTTATTGGAGGCTTTTTTTTTTCTTTAATCTTGTCTTCATGCTTTATTTCCTTAAGTTGATCTTCAACATCTGATATCCTTTTTTCTGCTTGATTGATTCCGCTCTTGATACTTGTGCATGCTTCACAAAGTTCTCATGCAGTGTTTTTCAGCTCCATCAGGCCTTTTATTTTTCTTGAAACTGGTTATTCTAGTTAGCAATTCATCTAACCTTTTCTTTTCAAGGTTCTTAGCTTCTTTGTGTTGAGTTAGAAAATTCTCCTTGAACTCGGAGCTTGGAGGAGTTTGCTATTTCTCATCTTCTGAAGCTTACATCTGTCAATTTGTCAAACTCATTCTTCATCTTGTTTTGTTCCTTGGTGATGAGGAGTTGTGATCCTTTGGAGGAGAAGAGGCATTCTGATTTTTGAAATTTTCAGCATTTTTGTGCTGATTTCTCCCCATCTTTGTGGATTTATCTACCCTTGATCTTTGGTGTTGGTGACCTTCAGATGGGGTTTCTGAGTGGATGTACTTTTTGTTGATGTTGATGCTATCCCTTTCTGTTTGTTATCTTTCCTTCACCCATTAGGTCCCTCTTCTGCAGATCTGCTGGAGCTTGCTGGAGGTCCACTCTGGACCCTATTTGCCTGGGTATCACCAGTGGAGGCTGAAGAACGGCAAAGATTACTGCCTGTTCCTTCCTCTGGAAGCTTTTTCTCAGAGGGTCACCCACGAGATGCCAGCCACATCTCTCCTGTATGAGGTGTCCATTGGCCCCTGCTGGGAGCTGTCTCTCAGTCAGGAGACATGGGGGTAAGGGACCCACTTGAGGAGGCAGTGTGACCCTTAGCAGAGCTTGAACACTGTGTTGAGAGGTCTGCTGCTCTCTTCAGGGTGTTTAAGTCTGCTGAAGCTGCACCCACAGTCGCGCCTTCCCCCAGGTGCTGTGTCCCAAGGAGATGGGAGATTTATCTATAAGCCCCTGACTGGGGCTGCTGCCTTTCTGCCAGAGATGCCCTGCCCAGAGAGGAGGAATCTAGAGAGGCAGTCTGGCTACCTACGCTTTGCCGAACTGCAGAGGGCTGTGCCCAGTTGGAACTTCTCTGAGTCTTTGTTTACACTGTGAGGGGAAGACTGCCTACTCAAGCTTCAGTAATGGTGGATTCCCCTACCCCCAACAAACTCAAACATTCCAGGTCGACTTCAGGCTGCTGTGCTGTCAGTGAGAATTTTAAGCCAGTGGATCTTAGCTTGCTGGGCTCTCTGGGGGTGGGATAGGCTGAGCTAGAACACTAGGCTCCCTGGATTCAGCCCCCTTTCCAGGGGAGTGAATGGTTCTGTCTCCCTGGCATTCCAGGATATGAAAAAAAAACTCCTGTAGCTAACTCAGTGTCTGCCCAAACAGCCACCCAGTTTTGTGCTTGAAACCCAGGGCCCTGGTGGCATAGGCACCTGAGGGAATCTCCTGGTCTATGGTTTGCGAAGACCATGGGAAAAATGTAGAATCTGGGCCATAGTGCACCTTTCCTCATGTGACACTCCCTCATGGCTTCCCTTGGCTAGGGGAGAGAGTTCCCTGACCCCTTGCGCTTCCCAGGTGAGGCAACAACCCACCCTGCTTTGACTCACCCTCCATGGGCTGCACCCACTGTCTAACCAATCCCAATGAGATGAGCTGGGTACCTTAGTTGGAAATGCAGAAATGACCTGCCTTCTGCATTGATCTTGCTGGGAGCTGCAGACTAGAGCTGTTCCTTTCTGGCCATCTTTGAGATATTTTCATATAGGCATGCAACGCATAATAATCACATTGTGGAGAATGGGGTATCCATTCCCTCAAGCATTTATT
>NC_045445.1:76604600-76614787 GCF_002776525.5 Piliocolobus tephrosceles
TTAACTTTCTGTCTCGTTGATCTGTCTAATGTTGACAGTGGAGTGTTGAAGTCTCCCATTATTATTGTATGGGAGTCTAAGTCTCTTTGTAAGTCTCTAAGGACTTGCTTTATGAATCTGGGTGCTCCTGTATTGGGTGTATATATATTTAGGATAGTTAGCCCTTCCTGTTGAATTGATCCCTTTACCGTTATGTAATGGCCTTCTTTGTCTCTTTTGATCTTTGATGGTTTAAAGTGTGTTTTTTCAGAGACTAGTATTGCAACCCCTGCTTTTTTTTGTTCTCCATTTGCTTGGTAGATCTTCCTCCATCCCTTTATTTTGAGCCTATGTATGTCTCTGCATGTTAGATGGGTCTCCTGAATACAGCAGACTGATGGGTCTTGACTCTTTATCCAGTTTGCCAGTCTGTATCTTTTAATTGGAGCATTTAGTCCATTAACATTTAAGGTTAATACTGTTATGTGTGAACTTGATCCCGCCATTATGATATTAACTGGTCATTTTGCTCGTTAGTTGATGCAGTTTCTTCCTAGCCTCGATGGTCTTTACATTTTGGTATGTTTTTGCAATGGCTGGAACCGGTTGTTCCTTTCCATGTTTCATGCTTCCTTCAGGGTCTCTTGTATGGCAGGTCTTGTGGTGACAACATCTCTAAGCATTTGCTTATCTGCAAAGTATTTTATTTCTCCTTCACTTATGAAACTTAGTTTGGCTGGATATGAAATTCCGGGTTTAAAATTCTTTTCTTTAAGAATGCTGAGAGATCTGCTGTTAGTCTGATAGGCTTCCCTTTGTGGGTAACCTGCCCTTTCTCTCTGGCTGCCCTTACGATTTTTTCCTTCATTTCAACTCTGGTGAATCTGGCAATTATGTGTGTTGGAGTTGCTCTTCTCGAGGAGTATCTTTGTGGCTTTCTCTGTATTTCCTGAATTTGAATGTTGGCCTGCCCTACTATGTTGGGGAAATTCTCCTGAATGATATCCTGAAGAGTGTTTTCCAATTTGGTTCCATTTTCCCCCTCACTTTCAGGCACCCCAATCAGACGTAGATTTAGTTTTTTCACATAATCCTATACTTCTTGCAGGCTTTGTTCATTTGTTTTTCTTCTTTTTTCTTTAGACTTGTCTTCTCGCTTCATTTCATTCATTTGGTCCTCAGTCGCTGATAGTCTTTCTTCCAGCTGATCGAGTCGGTTACTGAAGCTTGTGTATTTGTCACGTATTTCTCGTGTCATGGTTTTCATCTCTGTCATTTCGTTTATGACCTTCTCTGCATTAATTATTCTGGCTATCAGTTCTTCCACTCTTTTTTCAAGATTTTTAGTTTCTTTGCATTGGGTACGTAATTCCTCCTTTAGCTCTGAGAAGGTTGATGGAGTGGAGCTTTCTTTTCTCATCTCGTCAAAGTAATTCTCTGTCCAGCTTTGATCCATTGCTGGCGATGAGCTGTGTTCCTTTGCAGGGGGAGATGCGCTCTTATTTTTTGAATTTCTAGCTTTTCTGCCCTGCTTTTTCCCCATTTTTGTGGTTGTATCTGCCTCTGGTCTTTGATGATGGTGGAGTGCTGCTGGGGTTTTGGTGTAGGTGTCCTTCCTGTTTGATAGTTTTCCTTCTAACAGTCAGGTCCCTCAGCTGTAGGTGTGTTGGAGATTGCTTTAGGTCCACTCCAGACCCTGTTTGCCTGGGTATCAGCAGCAGAGGCTCCAGAAGATAGATTATTGCTGATCAGAGAGTGTACCTGTCTGATTCTTGCTTTGGAAGCTTCCTCTCAGGGGTGTACTCCACCATGTGAGGTGTGGGGTGTCAGTCTGCCCCTAGTAGGCGATGTCTCCCAGTTAGGCTACTCGGGGTCAGGGACCCACTTGAGCAGGCAGCCTGTCCCTTCTCAGATCTCAACCTCCGTTTTGGGAGATCCACTGCTCTCTTCAAAGCTGTCAGACAGTGTCATTTTTATCTGCAGAGGTTTCTGCTGCTTTTGTTGTTGTTGTTGTTGTTTTTGTTGTTGTCGTTCAGTTGTGCCCTGTCCCCAGAGGTGGAGTCTACAGAGACAGGCAGGCTTCCTTTAGATGTTGTGAGCTCCACCGAGGTTGAGCTTCCCAGTGGCTTTGTTTACCTACGTAAGCCTCAGCAATGGCGGGCTCCCCTCCCCCAGCCTCTCTGCTGTCTTGCGGTTAGATCTCAGACTGCTGTTCTAGCAATGAGGGAGGCTCCGTGGGCGTGGAACCCTCCCAGCCAGGTGTGGGATATAATCTCCTGGTGTGCTCGTTTGCTTAAAGCACAGTATTGGGGTGGGGGTTACCCGATTTTCCAGGTGTTGTGTGTCTCAGTTCACCTGGCTAGGAAAAGGGATTCCCTTCCCCCTTGCGCTTCCCAGGTGAGGCGATGCCTCGCCCTGCTTCAGCTGTCGCTGGTTTGGCTGCAGCAGCTGACCAGCACCGATTGTCCTGTACTCCCTAGTGAGATGACCCCAGTACCTCAGTTGAAAATGCTGAAATCACCAGTCTTCTGTGTTGCTTGCACTGGGAGTTGGAGACTGGAGCTGTTCCTATTTGGCCATCTTGCTCCGCCCCTGTTCTGGGTTTTCTATTCTGTTCCACTGGTCTATGTGTCTGGTTTTATGTCAGCACCATGTCATTTCGATGACTATAGCTCTGTAGTATAATTTAAATTCAGGTAATGTGACTTCTCTAGTTTTTTTTATTTTAGCTTAGATTAGCATTGGCTATTCTACGTCTTTTGTGGTTCTTTATAAATTACAGGATTGTTTCTTATATTTCTGTGAAGAATGTCATTGGTATTTTGATAGGGATTACATGGTATTTGTAGATTTCTTTGGTGGCATGGATATCTTAACAATATTGATTCTTCCAGTCCATGAACATAAAATATCTTTTCTTTTTTTGTGATCTCTTCAATATCTTTCATCAGTGTTTTATAGTTTCTATTATAGAGATCTGTCACTTCTTTGGTTAATTCGTAGGTATTTCATTTTATTTGTGGCTATTGTAAATGAGATTACTTTTCATTTTTTTAATTTTGTTCACTGTTTGCACATAGAAATGCTACTGATTTCTGTATTTTGATTTTGCATCCTGTCACTATACTGAATTCGTTTATCAGTTCTAAAAGATTTTTAGTGGAGTCTTTAGGTTTTTCCAAATATCAGATCATATATTCTTCAAACAAGTATAATTTGATTTCTTCCTTTCCAACTGGGATGCCCTTTATTTATTCCTCTTGTCTTATTGCTGTACTGAGGAATTCCACTAATATCTTGAATAACAGTGGTGAAAATGGGCATCCTTGTGTTTCAGATCTTAGAGGAAAGCCTTTCAGTTTTTCCCCATTCGTTATGACACTAGCTGTGGGTCTGTCATGTAGGGCTTTTATTATGTTGGTATATGCTCCTTCTATCCCAAAATTTTTGAAGGATTTTATCTTGAAGGATGTTGAGTTTTATCAAATACTGTTTTTCAGCTTCAATCGCAATGATCATATGGTTTATCTTCTTCATTCTGTTAATAAGATGTATCATAGTAATTGATTTGCGTATGTTGAAACATTCTTGTATTCCAGGGGTAAATCCCACTTTGTCATGGTGAATGATTTTTTTAATGTGTGTTGAATTTGGTTTGCTAGTATTTTATTGAGAATTTTTGCATCAATATTCATCAGAGATGTTGGCCTGTAGTATTCTTTTTTTTTTTTTTTTTTTTTTTTTTTTTAATGTGTCTTTGTTAGGTTTTGGTATCAGGGTAATACTCACCTCACAGAATGAGTTTGGAAGTATTCCCTCCTCCTCTAGTTTTGGAATAGTTTTAGGAGGGTTGTTATTAGTTCTTCTTTAAATGTTTGATAGAATTTAGCAGTGATGCCATCACATCCTGGAATTTTTTTTACTGGGAGACCTTTTATTATGGTTTTGATCTCATTACTTGTTATTGGTGTGTTCAGGTTTTGGATTTCTTCCTGGCTCAATATTCATAGGTTGTATGTGTCTAGGAATTTGTCCATTTCTTCTAGATTTTCGAACTTATTGCCATACAGGTGCTCATAATAATCACAAATGATCCTTTGAATTTCTGCAGCATCAGTTGTAATGCCTCCTTTTTCATTTCTGATTTTATTTATTTGAGTCTTCTCTCTCTTTTTCTTAGTCTGGCTAAAGATTTGTCAATTATGTTTAACTTATGATTGTTTGCATCGTTTTCTTCATTTTAATTTTCTTTATTTCTGCTCTGATCTTTATTATTTCTTTTCTCCTACTAATTTTGGGTTTGGTTTGCTTTTACTTTTCTAGTTCTTTAGGATGCATCATTAGATTGTTTAATTTTTCTTCTTTTTTGATGTAAGCACTTATAGGTATAATCTTTCCTCTTTACTTCTTTTGCTGTATCCCACAGCTTTTGTTATGTTGTGTTTCTGTTATTCATTTCAAGAAGTTTTTCATTTATCTTCTTAATTTCTTTATCAACCCACTGGTCATTCAGGAGTATATTGTTTAATTTCCATGTATTTGTATAGTTTCCAAATTTCCTCTTGTTATTGATTTCTAGTTTTTTTTTTATTGTGGTTACAGAAGACACTTGATATAATTTCAATTTTTTGAATGTTTTAAGACTAGTTTTGTGACTTAACATATGGTTGATCTTTGGGAATGATCCATATGCTGAGGAAAAGAATGTGTATTTTGCAGCTATTGGATGAAATGTTCTGTAAATACCTATTAGATCCATTTGGTCTGTAATGCAGTTTAAATCTGATGTTTCTTCATTGATTTTCTGTCTGGAAGATCTGTTCAGTGTTGAAAATGGGGTATTTAATTCTCTAGCTAATATTGTTTTAGGGCCTATCTTTATTTCTAGTAATATTTGTTTTATATATCTGGGTGCTTCAATGTTGGGTGCATATATATTCAAAATCGTTATATTCTCTTGCTGAATTGACTCCTTTATCATTATATAGTGTCTTTGTCTCTTCTTATGGTTTTTGTCTTTACATCTATTTTGTTTTATATAAGTATAACTACTCCTGTTGATTTTTGGTTTCCACTGGCATGAAATATCTTTTTTCATCCCTTTATTTTCAGTCTATGTGTGTCTCTATAGGTGAAGTGTGCTTCTTGTAGGGAACAGGTCAATGGGTCTTTTTCTTTATTTTAAATCCGTTCAGTCAGTCTATGTCTTTTTATTGGAGAGTTTGGTCCATTTACATTCAATGTAATTATTGATAAGTAAGGACTTACTTCTGCAGTTTTGTTATGTGTTTTCTTCTTGTTTTGCGTTTTTTTCTTCCTTCTTTTCTTTCTCTCTTCTCTTTTGAAGATGTTTTTTCTTTGGTGATATGATTTAGTTTCTTGCTTTTTCTTTTTTTTGTGTATCTGTTGTATGTTTCTATTAGTTTGAGGTTACCATAAGGCTTGTAAATACTGTCTTATAACTCATTATTTTAAGCTAATAACAATTTAAATCTGTTTGCATAAAGAACAAACAAGCAGAAAGAATACTATTAAAAACTCTCCACCTCAACTTTGTCCCCTTTTAAATTTTTGTTATTTCTATTTATATCTTATTGGACTATTTCTCAAAAAGTTGTTGTAGTTACTATTTTTGATTGGCTTATCATTTAGTCTTTCTACTGAGGATAAGGGTAGTTTATACTGCATAGTTACAGTGCTATAACACTCTGTGTTTTTCTGGGTACTTACTACTAACTGTGATTTTTGTAACTTCAGGTGATTACTTATTGCTCATTAACATCCTTGTCTTTGTTATTGAAGTACTCCCTTTAGCATATTTTGCGTGATAGGTCTGGTATTGATGAAATCTCTCAGCTTTTGTTAAGGAAAATCTTTATTTCTCTTTCATGTTTGAAGGCTACTTTTGCTGGATATTATTCTAGGTAAACTTTTTTTTCTTCAGTACTTGAAAAATGCATGCCACTCTCTCTTGGCCTGTAAGATTTCCACTGAAAAGTCTGCAGTCAGACATATTGGAGCTCCATTGTATGTTGTTTCTTTTCTTTTGATTTTAAGCTCCTTTCTTTATCCTTGATCTTTGGGAATTCAATTATTAAATGCCTTGATGTAGTCTTCTTTGGGTTAAATCTGTTTGGTGTTCTATAACCTTCTTGGACTTGGATGTTGATATCTTTCTGTAGGTTTGGAAAGTTTTCTGTTATTATCCCTTTGAATAAGCTTTTTACCCCTATTACTTTTCCCACCTCCTTTTTAAGGCCAATAACTCTGAGATTAGCCCATTTGAGGCCATTTTCTAGATCCTGTAGGTGTGCTTATTCTTTTTTCTTCTGTCTCCAGTGACTGTGTGTTTTCAAGTAGCTTCTCTTTGAGCTCACCAATTCTTTCTTATGCTTGATCAATTCTTCTAATAAAGAACTATGATGCATTCTTCAGTATGTCTGTTGCATTTTTCAGCTTCAGAATTTCTGCTTGATTCTTTTTTTACTATTTCAATATCTTTGTTAAATTTATCTGATAGAATTCTGAATTCCTTCTCTGTGTTACGTTGACTTTCTTTGAGTTTCCTGAAACAGCTATTTTGAATTATCTCTCTAAAAGGTCATATATCTGTTTCTCCAGGACTCTGTTTCTCCCTGGTGCCTTATTTGTTCATTTGATGAGGTCATTGTTTCCTCGATTTTCTTCATACTTACAGATTTCATCTGGTCTGGGCATTGAAGAGTTAGGTATTTATTGTAGTCTTTACATTCTGGGTTTGTTTGTTCCCATCCTTCTTGGGAAGGCTTTCCATATATATATATGTATATATATAATTTTTTAAAATCTATTTTTTTTATTTTTTTTGAGGCGGAGTTTGGCTGTTGTTGCCCAGGCTGGAGTGAAATGGCATGATCTCGGCTCACTGCAGCCTCCACCTCCTGGGTTCAAGCAATTCTCTTGCCTCAGCCTCCTGAGTTGCTGGGATTACAGGCATGCGCCACCACACCTGGCTAATTTTGTATTTTTGGTAGAGACAGGGTTTCTCCCTGTTGGTCAGGCTGGTCTCGAGCTCCCGACCTCAGGTAATCCACCTGCCTCAGCCTCCCAAAGTACTGGGATTACAGGTGTGAGCCACTGCACCTGGCCTGGCTTTCCAGATATTTTTAAGGATTTGGGTGTTGTGATCTAATCTCTGTCTATTTTAGGGGACACTCCACGTCCAGTAACACCTTGATTCTTAGAGACTTGTAGAGGTACCACCTTGATGGTCTTGGACAAAATCTGTGAGAATTCTCTGGATTATTGGGCAGAGACTCTTGGCCTCTTTCCTTACTTTCTCTCAAGCAAATGGAGTCTCTCTCTCTCTCTCTCTCTCTCTCTGTTCTGAGCCATCTGAAGCTGGGAGTGGAATGACACAAGGACTCCTATGTCCACCATCACTGTGACTGCACTGGATAAGCCCTGGAGCTAGCATAGCATTGGGTCTTGACCAAGGCCTGCTGTAACCACTCCCTGGCTACCACCTATGTTCACTCAAGCCTGGAGCTCTACAGTCAGCAGCTGACAAAACCAGGCAGGCCTGTGTTTTTTTCTTCAGAGCAGTGAGGTCTATGAGGTTCCAGGCAGGTGCAGAGGTGTCATCCAGGAGCCAGGAACTAGATTTAAAAACCTTAGAGGTCTGCCTGATGTTCTGTTGTACTGTGACTGAGCTGGCACTCAAACCACTAGACACAGTTTTCCCCACTCTTCCTTCCCCTTTCCATAGGCAAAGGATCCTCATCTGATGGCCAGTGACACCACAGGCCCATGGGGAGTACTGCCAGACTACCGTTAATATTCCCTTAAGACCCAAGTACTCTTCAGTCAGCTTGTGGTGAATGCTACCTGGCCTGGGACTCACTCTTTAGGTCAGTGAGCTCTCCTCTGTCCCAGGGCAAGTCCAGAAATGCTGTCCAAGAGTCAAATCATGAAACTGGGGACTCAGGAGCCCACTTGGTGCTCTACCTCTTGTGGTCATGCTGGTACCTGAGGTGCAAAACAAAGTCCCTTTTATTTTTCTTTCTGCTTTTCTCAAGTAGGGGTTCTGTCCCATAGCCACCACAGCTGGTAATGTGCTAGTCTCACCTGGAACCAGCAAATCTCAGAGGCTCACCCAGGACCCTTGATGTAGTACATGGGTATCACTTCTGGTTATTCATGGCCCAAGGTCTCTTCAGTTAGCAGGTGATGAATGCTGCCGGGGTTGGGTCTTTCCCTTCAAGGTAGCAGGTTCCGTCTGGCCCAGGGTGTGTGTAGTATTGTCATTCAGGAGCTACAGCCTGCAAATGGGGCCTCAGTACTCTGGCCAGTGCCCTATCCTGCTGTGGCTGAGCTGGTATCCAAGATGCAAGACAAAGTCCTCCTCGCTCTTCCCTACCCTCTCCTCAGGTGGAAAGAAGGGATCTCTTTTGAAGCTGTGATATGTGCAGCCTGTGGTTAGGAGAGGGGTGATGCCAACACTCTCTCAGCCACTCTGGCTTGTATCTCAGTAGGTCACCTGCCCCCCAGTTCACTGTCTCTGGGCTCAATTCAGTACTGGGACTCACATAGGGGTTGCAGTTCTTGCAGCCTACACTGCCTTTTGAGTTTATTTAGAGCCCCGAGCACTGTAGCCCTCAGTGGCAAGGCTTGCAGAACTGAAGTTTCAACTGCTGTGATTGGCGATTTGTCTCCGGCTAGGGCCGGTTTAAATGCAGTCCATTGGCCAGTGTCAGCTGAATTTGGTCCAGCTTTTCTTTCGCTACAACAGGACAGCACTGTGTTCAATGTTCCACAGTTACTGGGCTCTCCCTCTCCCAGCACACTGAAAGGCTCTCTGCACCCTGCCGCCATTGCTGGGGGTTAGCAGTGGGAAAGGGATGGATTTGGTGATTCAGCACTGTGTTTTCTACACTTCAGTGCCTCTTTCAATGATAGGAAGTTGAAACCAGACACTATGAGTACTCACCTGATTTTTGGTTCTTATGACGGTGCTCTGTGTGTGTGTGTGTGTGTGTTTGTGTGTATGTAGATAGTTGTTAAATTGGTGTCCTTTTAGGGGGGGACGGTTGGTGGAGCCTTCTCTCCTGCCATCTTGCTTCACCTGGCTCCATATTGTATTTATTTAAATAAACATTAAACAAACTTCCCCAAATGCTGACATTCATATCACTAAACATAAGTATTTTAAATCCCAACTTCACTGTGGTCTATTCAGGACACTGATTCCTTAGACAACATTAAAAATCATTTTTTTCTTAATTTTTTTTTTTGTAGAGATAGGGCCTTGCTATGTTTCCCAGGCTGGTCTTGAACATCTAGCCCCAAGCAATCGCCTGCCTCAGCCTCCCCAAAATACTGGGATTACAGGTACAAGCCACCATGCCTGGCCAACAAGCATATTTTTAAGAATATATTTTCATCTATAGGTCAGATAAAGCATTATTAAATGGTAAACATTTTTAACAGTGGAGAAATAAGTTTCAAAAGCAAAAATATTCAGAAGGTCTGCTGTTCAAATAATAGTTTTTTCAAAACCCTGTGGAAGAGTATGATAAAATTCATTGAACTGAAAATCCAGTTGCATTCTTATCAAGGTAAATAACTGGATACAGTGTCCCTTGATATTTGATGTTGGACAATGCATATTTTTCCATTCAAGTGTATATTCTATATGGTCATATGTAATACCCCCACATGTCCCTTCTGTGGAAGGCTGTTTGCTAGCAGCCTATTTTTCTCTTTATTATTGTGGTACAGGGCTCCTTATTTCCCATCACCAGACTGTGTATGTCTTGGCCAAGAGGTCTCTGATTCAAGTTTACTATATTATTTTTTTTACAATTTTTTATTGTATTTTTTTTTTTTTATTTCCAAGGTTTTTGGGAACAGGTGGTGTTTGGTTACATTCGTAAATTCCGTAGTGGTGATTTGTGATATTTTGGTGCATCCATCACCCTAGCAGTATAGACTGTACCCAATTTGTAGCCTTTTATCCCCCACCTACCTCTGACTCTTTCCCCTGAGTCCCCAAAGTCCATTGCATCATTCTTTTGCCTTTCCATTCTCATAGCTTAGCTCCCACTTATAATGACAACATACGATGTCTGGTTTTCCATTCCTGAGTTACTTCACTTAGAATAATGGTCTGTAATTCTAATCAGGTTGCTGCGAATGCCATATTTCATTCCTTTTTTTTTTTTTTTATC
>NC_045445.1:76614887-76624023 GCF_002776525.5 Piliocolobus tephrosceles
TTTTTTTTTTTCTAATTCTGTGAAGAATGTCAATGGTGGTTTGATGGGAACAGCATTGAATTTATGAATTACTTTGGGCAGTGTGGCTATTTTCATGACATTGATTTTTCCTATCCATAAGGATGAAATGTTTTTCCATTTGTTTGTCTCCTCTCTTATTTCCTTGAGCAATAGTTTGTAGTTCTTGATGAAGTCCTTCACATCCCTTGTTAGCTGTATTCCTAGGCATTTTATTCTTTTTGTAGTGATTGTGAATGGGAGTTCATTCATGATTTGGTTCTCTGCTTGCCTATTGTTGTTGTAAAGGAATGCTTGTGATTTTTGCACATTAATTTTGTATGCTGAGACTTCGCTGAAGTTTCTTATTAGCTTAAGAAGTTTTTGGGCTGAGATGATGGCGTTTTCAAAATATACAATCATGTCATCTGCCAACAGAGACAATTTGACTTCCTTTTTTCTATGTGAATGCCCTTTATTTCTTTCTCTTGCATAACTGCCCAGGCCAGAACGTCAAATACTGTGTTGAATAGGAGTGGTGAAGGAGGGTATCCTTGTCGTGTGCCGGTTCCCATAGGGAACACTTCCAGCTTTTGTTCATTCAATATGATATTGGCTGTGGGTTTGTCATAAATAGCTCTTATTATTTTGAGATATGTTCCAAGAATACCTAGTTTATTGAGAGTTTTTAACATAAAGGGATGCTGAATTTTATCAAAGGCCTTTTCTGCATCTATTGAGATAATCATGTGGTTTTTGTCTTTGGTTCTGTTTATGTGATGGATTATGTTTGTAGATTTGCATATGTTGAAACAGTCTTGCTTCATAGGGATGAAGCTGACTTGATTGTGGTGGATAAGCTTTTGATGTGCTGCTGGATTCAGTTTGCTAGTATTTAACTGAGAATTTTCGAATCGATGCTCATCTGGGATATTGGCCTGAAATTTTCTTTTTTTGTTGTGTCTCTGCCAGGTTTTGGTATCAGGGTAAT
Source organism: Piliocolobus tephrosceles (assembly GCF_002776525.5). Lineage (NCBI taxonomy): Eukaryota > Metazoa > Chordata > Mammalia > Primates > Cercopithecidae > Piliocolobus > Piliocolobus tephrosceles. Next base: position 76,615,876 of record NC_045445.1, read on the forward strand.
GCTGGCCTCATAGAATGAGTTAGAGACGGGTACCTCTTTTTCTATGGTTTGGAATAGTTTCAGAAGAAATGGTGCCAACTCCTCTTTGCACCTCTGGTATAATGCAGCTGTGGATCCATCTTGTCCTGGACTTCTTTTGGTTGGTAGGCTATTAATTACTGCCTCATTTTCAGAACTTGTTATTGGTCTATTCAGGGATTTGACTTCTTTCTGGTTTTGTCTTGGGAGGGTATGTGTGTCCAGGAATTTATCCATTTGTTCTAGGTTTTCTAGTTTATTTGCTTAGAGGTTTTTATAGTATTCTCTGATGGTAGTTGTTATTTCTGTGTGATCAGTGGTGATATCTCCTTCATCATTTTTTCTTGTGTCTATTTGATTCTTCTCTCTTTTCTTCTTTATTAGTCTTGCTAGTGGTCTATTTTGTTGATCATTAAAAAAGAACAGCTCCAGAATTCATTTTTTTTGAAGGGTTTTTCATATCTCTGTCTCCTCCTGTTTTTCTCTTATCTTAGTTATTTCTTCTGGTAACTTTTGAATTTGTTTGCTACTACTTCTCTAGTTCTTTTAATTTTGATGTTAGGGTGTCTATTTTAGATCTTTCCTGCTTTCTGATGTGGGCATTTAGTGTGATAAATTTCCCTCTACACACTGCTTTAAATGTGTCCCAGAGATTCTGGTACATTGTGTCTTTGTTCTGATTGGTTTCAAAGAACATCTTTGTTTATGCTTTAATTTAGTAATTTACCCAGTGGTAATTCAGGAGCAAGTTGCTCAGTTTTCATGTAGTTGTTCGGGTTTCAGTGAGTTTCTTTTTCCTGAGTTCTAATTTGATGGCACTGTGGTCTGATAGACTGTTTGTTATGATTTCCATTGATTTACATTTGCTGAGGAGTGTTTTACTTTCAACTATGTGGTCAATTTTAGAATAAGTGTGATGAGGTGCTGAGACGAATGTATATTTTGTTAATTTGGGGGTGGAGAGTTCTGTAGATGTCTATTAGGTCTGCTTGGTCCAGAGCTAAGTTCAATTCCTAAGTATCCTTGTTAATTTTCTGTCTTGGTGATCTGTCTAATATTGAATGTGGCATGTTAAAGTCTCCCATTATTATTATGCGGGAGTCCACATCTCCTTTATGAATCTGGGTGCTCCTGTATTGGGTGCATATGTATATAGGATAGCTCTCATATGTGTTTAGCTCTTTTTGTTGCATTTATCCCTTTACAATTATGTAATGCCCTTCTTTGTCTTTTTTGATCTTTGTTGCTTTAAAGTCTTTTTTTTTTTTTTCTTTTTAGCAGAGACTAAAATTGCAACCCCTGTTGTTTTTTGGCTTTCTATTTGCTTGGTAATTATTCCTCCATCCCTTTGTTTTGAGCATATATGTGTCTTTGCACATGACATGGGTCTCCTGAATACAGCACACCAATGGGTCTTGACTCTATCCAATTTGCCAGTCTGTGTCTTTTAATTGGGGTATTTACCCTGTTTACCTTGAAGGTTAATATTGTCATGTGTGAATTTGATCCTGTCATTATGATGCTAGTTGGTTATTTTGCTCATTATTTGATGCAGTTTCTTGATAGTGTTGATGGTCTTTATAATTTGTTATGTTTTTCCAGTGGCCAGTACCAGTGTTTTTCTTCCATGTTTAGTGTTTCCTTCAGGAGCTCTTGTAAGGCTGGCCTGGTAGATGACAAAATGTCTCAGCAGTTGCTTGTCTATAAAGGATTTTATTTCTCCTTCCCTTGCAAAACTTAGTTTCAGTGGATATAAAATTCTGTGTTGAAAATTCTTTTCTTTAAGAATGTTGAATATTGACCCTCACTCTCTTCTGGCTTGTAGGGTTTCTGCAGAGGATCCACTGTTAGTCTGATGGGCTTCCCTTTATGGGTAACCCGATCTTTCTCTCTGGCTGCCCTTAACTTTTTTTTTTTTTCATTTTAACTTTGGTGAATCTGATGTTATGTGTCTTGGGGTTGCTCTTCTCTAGGATTATCTTTGTGGTGTTCTCTGTATTTCCTGAATTTGAATGTTGGTCTGTCTTGCTAGATTGAGGAAATTCTCCTGGATAATATCCTGAAGAGTGTTTTCAAACTTGGTTCCATTCTCCCCATCACTTTCAGGTACACCAATGAAGCATAGATTTAGATTTGGTCTTTTCACAGAATTCCATATTTTTTGGAGGCTTTGTTCATTTCTTTTCATTCCTTTGTCTCTAATCTTGTTTTCTCGCTTTATTTCAGTAAGTTGATCTTCAATCTCTGATATCTTCAGTTATTGATAGTTGTATATTCTTCACAAAGTTCTTGTGCTGTGGTTTTCAGCTCCATCAGGTCATTTATCTTCTTCATTAAACTGCTTATTCTAGTTAGCAATTCTTCTAACATTTTTACAAGGTTCTTAGCTTCTTTGCATTGAGTTAGATCATGCTCCTTGAGCTTGGCAGAGTTTGTTATTACCCACCTTCTGAATCCTACTTCTGTCAATTTGTCAAACTCATTCTCCATTCAGTTTTGTTCCCTTGCTGGTGAGGAGGCTGTGATCCTTTGAAGGAGAAGGTGCGTTCTGGTTTTTGGAATTTTCAGCCTTTTTGTACTGATTTCTCCCCATCTTTGTGGATTTATCTGCCTTTGGTGTTTGATTTTGGTGACCTTTGGATGGGGCCTCTGAGTGGATGTCCTTTTGATTGATGTTGGTGCTATACCTTTCTGTTCTTAGTTTTCCTTCTAATAGACAGGCCCCTCTCCTGCAGGTCTGCTGGAGTTTGCTGGAGATTTACTTTAGACCCTGTGTGCCTGAGTATCAGAAGCGGAGGCTGCAGAACAGTAAAGATAGCTGCCTGTTCTTTCCTTTCGAAACCTTGTCCCAGAGGGGCACCCATCAGATGCCAGCCAGAGCTCCCCTGTGTGAGGTGTCTTTCAGTCCCCACTGGGAGTTGTCTCCCATTCAGGACACACGGGAGTCAGGGACCCACTTGAGCAGGCAATCTGACCCTTAGCAGAGTTTGAAAGCTGTGCTGGGACATCTGCTCATCTCTTCAGGGCTGTCAGGCAGGGATGTTTATGTCTGTTGAAGTTGTGCCCACAGCCACCCCTTCACCCAGGTGCTCTGTCCCAGGGAGATGGAGTTTTATCTGTATGCCCCTGATGAGACTCCTGCCTTTCTTTCAGAAATGCCCTGCCCAGAGTGGAGGAATATAGAGAGTCAGTCTGGCCACAGTGGCCTTGCTGAGCTGTGGTGGGCTCCACCCAGTTTGAACTTCCTGGCAGCTGTGTTTACACCGTGAGGGGAAAACCACCCACTCTAGCCCCAGCAATGGCGGACACCCCTCTTCCCACCAAGCTTGAATTTCCCAGGTCCACCTCAGACTGCTGTGCTGGCAGTGAGAATTTCAAACCAGTGGCTATTAGACTGCTGTGCTCCGTGTGGATTGGTTTTGCTGAGACAGACCACTTGGATTCCTGGCTTCAGTCCTTTTTCCAGAGGAGTGAACGATTCTGTCTCGCTGGTGTTTCTGGTGCCACTGGGGTATGGAAAAAAGACTCCTGCAGCTAGCTCAGTGTCTGACCAAACGGCCACCCAGTATTTTGTTTGAAACCCAGGGCCCTGTTGTTGTAGGCACCTTGGGTAGTGGAGAGAATACCCCTACCTCTTGTGCTTCCTGGGTGAGGCGACGTTCCACCCTGCTTTCGCTCACCCTCCATGGGCTGCACCCACTGTCCAACCAGTCCCAGTGAGATGAACTGGGTACTGCCTTTGGAAATGCAGAAATCACCCAACTTCTGCATTGATCTTGCTGGCAGCTGCCTACCGGAGCTGTTCCTATTTGGCCATCTTTGTTCCTGGACTTTTTTGGGCTGGTAGGCTATTAATTACTGCCTCAGTTTTAGAGCTTTTTATTGGTCTATTCAGGGATTTGACTTCTTCCTGGTTTAGTCTTGGTAGGGTGTAACCAACCAGGAATTTCTCCATTTCGTCTAGATTTTCTAGTTTATCTGCACAGAGTTGTTTGTAGTATTTGCTGATGGTAGATTGTATTTCTGTGGGGTGAGTGGTGATATCCCCTTTATGTTTGGGTTTTACATAAATTATAGTTTCTTTCTAATTTTGGGAATAATGTCATTGCTAATTTGATAGGAATGGCATTGAATCTGTAGATTTCTTTGGGAAGTGTATTAGTCTATTTTCACACTGCTATAAAGAATTACCCAAGACTGGGTAATATGTAAAGAAAAGAGGTTTAATTGACTCAAAGTTCTGAAGGGCTGGAGAGGCCTCAGGAAACTTACAATCATGACAAAAGATGAAGCAGGTATATCTTACATAGTGGCAGATGAGAGAGAGAGAGAGTGCACAGGGGAATCCACCACTTATAAAACCATTCGATCTTGTGACAACTCACTCACTATGATGAGAACAACATGGGGGAAACCACCCCTATGATCCGATCAACTCCCACTATGTCCCTTTTACAACATGTGGTGGAGTATAATTCAAATTACAATTAGAGATGAGATTTGGGTGGGGACACAGCCAAGCCTTATTATTCTGCCCCTGGCCACTCCCAAATCTCATGTCTTTCTCACATTTCAAAACACAATCATGTCTCCTCAACAGCTCCCCAAAGTTTTAACTCATTCCAGCATTAACCCAAAAGTTTAAGTTCAAAGTCCTATCTGAGACAACGCAAGTGTCTTTTGCCTAGGAGTCTGTAAAGTCAAAAACGAGTTAGTTACTTCCAAAATACAATGGGGGTACAGACATTGGGTAAATTTTTCCATTTCAAATGGAAGAAATTGGCCAAAGCAAAGGTGCCACAGGCCCCATGCAATCTGAAATCCAGCAGGGGAGTCAATCAACCTTAAAGTTTCAAAAAAATCTCCTTTGGTTTCATATCTCACATCCATTGCATGCTGATGCAAAGGGTAGGCTCCCAAGGCTTTGGGCAACTCTGTGGCTTTGCAGGATTCCGCCCCTCTAATGGTCTGGTGTTGAGTGCCTGCAGCTTTTCTAGGTGCACGGTGAAAGTTGTTGATGGATCTACCATTCTGGGGTCTGGAGGACGGTAGCCATCTTCTCAGAGCTCCACTAGGCAGTACCCCAGTGGTGACTGTGTGGGAGCTGCAACCCCACATTTTTCTTCTGCACTGACCTAGCAGAGGTTCTCCATGAGGGTTCTGTCACTACAGCAGACCTCTGCCTGGACATCCAGGCTTTTTAATACATCCTCTGAAATCTAAATAGAAGTTACCAAATCTTGATTATTGACTTCTGTGCACCTGCAGGCCCACTAGAGGTCTATCAATCTTATTTATTCTTTCAAATATCCAATTCATGCATTTATTGATATTTCCTATGGTGTTTTACATTTCAAATTCATTCAGTTCAGCTCTGATATTGGTTATTGTGCCTTGTGCTGATGAGATAAATGTACATTCTGTTGTTTGGGGGTAAAGAGTTCTGTAGGTATCTCTTAAGCCCATTTGGTCAAATGTCATCCTCAAGTTCCTAATATCTTTGCTAGTTTAGTGCCTTGATGATCTATTGCAGTCAGTGGGGTGTGGATGTGCCCCCTATTATTGTGTGGTTATCTAAATCTCTTCATAGGTCTCTAAGAACTTATTTTATGAATCTGGATGCTCCTGTGTTTGTGTTTGGTATGCATATACTTAGAATAGTTATGCCTTCTTGATTAATTGAAACCTTTACCATTATGTAAAGCCCTTCTTTGTCTTTTTTCATCTTTTTTGGTTTCATGTCTGGTTTGTCTGAAATTAAAACAGTGACCTTTGCATTTTATGTTTTCCATTTGCATGGTATATTTTTCTCCAAAGTTTTACTTTAGGCCTATGGGTGTCATTGCATGTGAGATGGGTCTTTGGAAGACAGCATACAGTTGCCACTCTGTTCCATTTAATTGATACATATAGATGGTTTATTTTCAAAATTAGTATTCATATTTGTGGGTTTGCTGAGGTCGTTTTGTTGATAGCTGGTTACTATGTAGACTTGATTGTGTTATTGCTTTATTGTGTCAATGGTCTGTGTAGTTAAATATGGTTTTGTGGTAGCTGGTAATGGTCTTTCCTGTCAGTATTTAGCACTCCCTTCAGGACCTCTTGTAAGGCAGGTCTTGTGGTAATACATTCTTGTAGCATTTGTTTTTCTAAAAATAATCTTATTTCTCCTTCACTTATGAAACTTAGTTTGATTACATATGAAATTCTTGGTTAGAATTTCTTTTTTTAAAGAATGTTGAATATAGGTTTCCCAATTTCTTCTGACTTGTAGGGTTTCTGCTGAATGGTCCACTGTTACATTAATGGGATTCCCTTTGTAGGTGACCTGCCCCTTCTCTATAGCTCCCTTTAATATTTTTTCTTTCATTTTGACCTTTAAAAATCTGATGGCTATGTGTCTCAGGGATGATCATGTTGTATTGTATCTTGTGGGGGTTCCACGCATTTTCTGAATTTGAATGTTGACCTCTCTGGTGAGATTGAGAAAGTTTTTGTGGATAATATCCTCAAATACGTTTTCCAAGTTGCTTGCTTTTTCTCCTTCTCTTTCAGGGACACCAGTGAGTCACAGATTTGGTGTCTCTACATAATCCCATATTTCTCAGAGATTTTCTTCATTCTTCTTTATTGATTTTTACTTTATTTTTTGTCTTACTGAGTTATTTCAGAGAAGCAGTCTGCAAGCTCTGAGATTCTTTCCTCAACTTAGTTAATATTTGGGATTGTATTACGGAATTCCTGAAGTAAGATTTTCAGCTTCATCAGATCCATTTTTTTCCTTCTAAAAATTGCCATTTTGTCTTCTATCTCCTGGATATATTTTTTTTTTCATTGGATTCCTTGGATTGGGCTTCAATTCTCTCCTGAATGTTGATAATCTTCATTTCTACCCATTTTTTAAATTCTATTTTTGTCATTTCAGCCATTTCAGATTCGTTAAGAATAATTACTGGGGAACTAGTGCAGTCATCTGGATGTAAGAAGAAAATCTGGCTTTTTGAGTTACCAGAGTCCTAGCACTGGTTCTTTGTTACCTGGATGGGCTGGTGTTCTTTTACTGTGATGTAACTTGAGTGTGGTCAATTGGCTTCATTTCTGCATGTTTTCTAAGGGCCGAGGTTTTGTGCAGGGTCTGTTTTTTTTTTTTTTTTTAACCTGAATACTTGTCCTTGGTTTCACAGGGTGTATATTAGCAAAATATTTTTGGTGTTGCAGTTTGGGCTGTTAACCAGTAGATGGTGGTTAAACCTAATGGCCAGTAAGAAGGCTGTTGCTTAACCACGTGGCTCCTTTGTATTTCTTTGCATTTTTAGCTGTGCTTTCTGTAGGCTCCTCTGCCATTTGAGTGCTGGCTACAGATTTTAGCTTTGCACTCCCAGGCTGCACATCAGAGCCCTGGGGCAAGCTCAGATTTTATCTTCTCTCTTCAACTTGAGAGCAGCAGACATAGGGACCTTGGCAGTAGCAATGACAGAAGGCCTTTTACTTGTCTCTTGGGGCTCTGTTTTAGAGAAATGCAGAGTCACTGCCAATTGTAGTGATTGGCTCAGAATGAGGTAACTGCACAGTAGGGCCAATGCAGAACGCTTGCCTGGTGACAAACAGCAGGGGCAGGGGCTCATTGGGAAGACAGCCTGGCCTCTTCTTTTTAGGTGGCTCTGGCGTGATGGAGGTGTGAGTAAAGCACTCAGATTTTTTTCCCACAGTCTGAGAGTAGCAAGGGAAAAGACATGAATTGGCAATGTGTTCCCACTCAAATTTCATCTTGAATTGTAGTTCCCACATGTCAAGGGAGGGTCCTGGAGGGAAATAATTGAATCGTGGGAATAGACTTCCCTCTTGCTGTTCTCACGACAATGAGTGAGTTCTCATGAGATCTGGTCATTTCAAAGTGTGTGGCACTTCCCCCTTAGTTCTCTCTTTTTCTTTTGTTCCACCATGGTAAGATGTGCTTGCTTTCCTTTCACCTTCCACCATGATTGTAAGTTTCCTGAAGCCTCCCAGTCATATTTCCTGTTAAGCCTGTGAGACTGTGAGTCAATCAGCCCTCTTTTGTTCATAAATTACCTAGTCTCAGGTAGTTCTTTTTTTTTTTTTTTTTCTTTTCATGTATAATAAAATATTCGG
>NC_045445.1:76627023-76646670 GCF_002776525.5 Piliocolobus tephrosceles
TTCTGGCTTGTAGAGTTTCTGCCGAGAGATCTGCTGTCAGTCTGATGGGCTTCCCTTTGTGGGTAACCCGACCTTTCTCTCTGGCTGCCCTTAAGATTTTTTCCTTCATTTCAACTTTGGTGTATCTGGCAATTATGTGTCTTGGAGTTGCTCTTCTGGAGGAGTATCTTTGTGGCGTTCTCTGTATTTCCTGAATTTGAATGTTGGCCTTCCCTAGTAGGTTGGGGAAGTTCTCCTGGATGATATCCTGGAGAGTGTTTTCCAACTTGGTTCCATTTTCTCTTTCACTTTCAGGCACCCCAATCAGATGTAGATTTGGTCTTTTTACATAATCCCATACTTCTTGCAGGCTTTGTTCATTTCTTTTTCTTCTTTTTTCTTTTGGTTTCTCTTCTCGCTTCATTTCATTCATTTATCCTCAATCGCTGATACTCTTTCTTCAAGTTGATCGAGTCGGTTACTGAAGCTTGTGTATTTGTCACGTATTTCTCGTGTCATGGTTTTCTTCTGTGTTTTCGTTTATGACCTTCTCTGCATTAATTTCTCTGGCTGTCAATTCTTCCACTCTTTTTTCAAGATTTTTAGTTTCTTTGCAGTGGGTACGTAATTCCTCCTTTAGCTCTGAGAAGTTTGATGAAATGAAGTCTTCTTCTCTCATCTCGTCAAAGTCATTCTCTGACCAGCTTTGTTCCATTGCTGGCGATGAGCTGCACTCCTTTGCAGGGGGAGATGCACTCTTATGTTTTGAATTTCCAGCTTTTCTGCCCTGCTCTTTCCCCATCTTTGTGGTTTTATTTGTCTCTGGTCTTTGATGATGGTGACGTACTGATGGGGTTTTGGTATAGGTGTTCTTCCTGTTTGATAGTTTTCCTTCTGAAAGTCAGGACCCTCAGCTGTAGGTCTGTTGGAGATTGCTTGAGGTCCACTCCAGACCCTGTTTGTCTGGGTATCAGCAGCAGAGTTTGCAGAAGATAGAACATTGCTGAACAGTGGCTGTACCTGTCTGATTCTTACTTTGGAAGCTTCCTCTTAGTGGTGTACTCCACCCTGTGGTGTGTGGGGTGTCAGACTGCCCCTAGTGGGGGATGTCTCCCAGTTAGGCTACTCAGGGGTCAGGGACCTACTTGAGCAGCCAGTCTGTCTATTCTCAGATCTTAACCTCCGTGTTGGGAGATCCACTGCTCTCTTCAAATCTGTCAGACAGAGTCGTTTGCATCTGCACAGGTTGCTGCTGCTTTTTTGTTGTTGTTGTTTAGCTGTGCCCTGTCCCGAGAGGTGGAGTCTACAGAGATAGGCAGTTTTCCTTGAGCTGCTGTGAGCTCCACCCAGTTCGTGCTTCCCAGCGGCTTTGTTTACCTACTTAAACCTCAGCAATGGTGGGCGCCCCTCCCCCAGCCTCGCTCCTGCCTTGCGGTTAGATTGCAGACTGCTGTGTTAGCAATGAGGTAGGCTCCCTGGGCGTGGGACCCTCCCGGCCAGGTGTGAGATATATTCTCCTGGTGTGTCCGTTTGCTTTAAGTGCAGTATTGGGGTGGGAATTACCCTATTTTCCAGGTGTTGCCTGTCTCAGTTCCCCTGGCTAGGAAAAGGGATTCCCTTCTGCCTTGCACTTCCCAGGTGAGGCGATGCCTCGCCCTGCTTCAGCTCTCGCTGGTCGGGGTGCAGCAGCTGACCAGCACCGATTGTCTGGCACTCCCTAGTGAGGTGACTCCAGTACCTCAGTTGAAAATGCAGAAATCACCGGTCTTCTGTGTCACTCGTGCTGGGAGTTGGAGGCTGGTGCTGTTCCTATTCTGCCATCTTGCTCCGCCCCTCAGGTAGTTCTTTATTGCAGTGTGAGAATGGACTAATACACGTGGTACCGCTGGAGTGGCAGTGGCAGTGTCAGAGGGGCTTTCAGTTGTCTCTGGGAACTCCACCTTAGAGAAATGCAGAGCCACTGCCAATAGGAATGTTCAGCCAGGGGGTGGAGTAACTACACTGTAGGCATGAGCCAGGGGCTCTGCTTGGTGAAGAGCAGGGGCCTAGAGGCTCACAGGAAAGAGAGACTGGGTTTCTCTCTGTATGGTGATGGTGGTGTGCTGGAGACAGGAGTAAAAGCCTTAGGCTCTTTCTTCTTTCCCCAGTCTAAGGGCAGCAAGGGCAAAACTGCTGCAGTGGCAGTGGTGGTTGGGGGCTGTCATTTGCCACTGGGAGCTCCATCCCAGGAAACACAGATTCACTACCAGTGGGAATGCTTAGTCTCTGGTGGGACCGCTGCTCAGTGTTCCTCAGCTGGGCACCCTTCCTGGTGAAGTGTAGGGAATGGTGACTCATATTAAAGATAGTCTGGACTCCTCTGCTTATAGTGGCTGTGGTGTGCTGGAGGTTCCAGTGACATCACCAGCCAGTGTGTTCCTCCCCCAGCCTGAGGGCCATAAGGGTGGTAACACTGCAGTTGCAATGGGAGAGGGGCTGTGGGTTGTCTCTGGGATTTCCTCCCCAGAGAAGCACAGAAACACCAGTAACTGAAGTGTTCAGGTAGGGGCAGAGTGGTTGTGCTGGTGCCCCAGGTTGAGAGACCCAGCCCAGTGAGGAGTAATGGGTGCAAGGAAATGTGTGAAAAACTGGCCACTTTTCCATAAGGTACCTGAGTTTTGCTGGAGGCTTGCATGAGTCCTTAGTCTTTCTGCTTCGTCCTGAGCCTTAGGGTAGCAGGCACAGGAGCTGCCAAGCAACAACTGTCAGACCTACTTGTTACTGCTGGGAACTCCATCCCAGAAAGTGCATAGCTGCTATCAATCTGAAGACCCAGATGGGAGTGTGTTGGCTGGGGTCCAAGATTCGGAGACCCTGCCAGGTGAGGAGTAGAAGGGACTATGGAAAACAGTCTGGCAGATGTATTGTGCTGACAGATATACTCTCCCTAATCCATTATTACTCTGCTCCCTTCTGAGCCTGAGGGCAGCAGGAGTGGGGATCAGTAAAACTGGCAGGCCTACCTGCTACCACTGGGAGCTCCATCTCAGGGAAGTGTAGGGCTGCTACTGTCCTGAGACCTCAGGCAGGGCTGAGGTGGCCATGCTAGGGACTGAAGCCAGTGGGCCTTGTCTGGCAAGGTGCAGTGGTGGTGAGTCCTGCAGTCTGTGTCATGGATTCAGCCCATATCCTGGGGATTTACCGGGGACCCTGGCCTCCCCTATTGTCAGAACTGCAGCTGCTTGTGTCAGGTTGCCCAGGGATCCAATGCCCCTGGGATTTCACGTGTGCTTGAGTGGCAACTCTGCCCAGACTTCACACAGCTCTCCATGTCATCTGGAGAACCTGGTGGTGGGGGAGAGGAAATCTCCTAGGCTTAGAGTTGGGAAGGCCCACGGCAGCAGTGTGGGTCCCTGAGGGCTCTCACTCACTTACTGTTTCCCCACAGTAGGGAGCTTCTCTTGGCTCTATGCCAAACCTGGTTGGGCATCTTCCTGTCTCACCTTTCTCTGTTCTCTGTGAGTTGTGTTGCTTCCCTGATGAATCTCAACTTTTCCACCTGGCTGATCCAGTTGAAGAGCTAGTATGCATTTTCCACTCTTTCTCCTCTCTGTGAGTGGTATACACTAGCTGCTTCTAATCAGCCTTCTTAATACTCCTTGATAGTATCTTTTGCTGTGCAGAAGCACTTTAGTTTAATTAGGTCTAACTTGTCAATGTTTGTTTTTGTTGTGATTGCTTTTGGGGACTTAGTCATAAATTCTTTGCTAAGGCCAATGTCGAGAATAATATTTCAAAACTTTTTAAGGTTTTGTATGTAAGTCTTTGATCTATCTTGAGTTAAGCAGTCCAGTTTCAATCTTCTGTATATGGCTAGCCAGTTATCCCAGCACCATTTATTGAATAGAGAATCCTTGGCCCATTGCATATTATTCTTGACTTTGTCAAAGATCAGATGGTTGTAGGTGTGTGGCTTTTTTCTGGGTTCTCTACCCTGTTCCATTGGTCTTTGTCAGTTTTTGTCACTACCAGTGTTAGTGGCAGATGAATCTGTACAGGTCTGTAGCAACCTCAATTCTTGACTCCTTAGAAGAAAGAATTCAACTGAGAGGCAAGAGGCAGAGTGAGAGACCAACATGGGTTTTAGAGCAGGAGTGAAACTTTATTAAAAAGTATTAGAGCAGGAATGAAAGTAAGTAAAGTACACTTGGAAGAGGGTCACACAGGTTACTTGAGAGACAAAGTGCATGGTTTGACCTTTAACTTGTAGTTTCATACCTTGGCATGCTTCTGGGGTGGGAGGGTTGCATCTCTTCTCTCCCAATTCTTCACTTGGGGTGGGCTTTCCACATGCACTGTGGCCTGCCAGCACTTCGGAGGGGCCACGTGAGCAGTGTGTTTACCGAAATTGTGTGCATGCTTACTTGGGGCATTCTTCTCTTACCAGTCGAGTGTTTCTAGAGGGAGGTAACACACCAGTTAAACTTTGCCATTTTGCCTCTTAGTGCGAATGCTTCAGCCCACTCACCTGACTCCTGAGATCTTATCAGCAAGCCACTGATCATCAACTTTAGGTATTTTCTATTTATTGGAAGCCTGTCTTTTCCTGGCTCCAGCTGTGACCAATTATTATTTTAGAGAAATAGTGTAATGACCACCTTAGCATAACCTGATGGTTGCCTAATCCTCCTGATGGTGTGGGAGACCTCTCCTGCCTTGCTCATGTCTGCCTGACTACCTACTGTAAAAATACCATGCTGTTTTTGTTACTGTAGTTTTGTGGTATAATTTGAAGTTGAGTAGTGTGATGCTCCCAGCTTCATTCTTTTTAGTTAGTATTGCTTTGGCTATTCCTGTCCTTTTTTGCTTCCATATGAATTTTAGAATAGTTTTTTTCTAATTCTGTTAAAAATGACTATTGTAGAATGATAGGAACAGCATCGAATCCATAAGTTGCTTTGGGCCATGTGGCCATTTTAACAATATTGATTCTTCTTATCCTTGAGCATGGAATGTTTTTCCATTTGCTCAGGTCATCTATGATTCCTTTAATCAGTGTTTTATGATTTTCATTGTAGAGATCTTTCACCTCCCTGGTTAGCAGTATTCCTAGGTATTATATTCTTTTTGTGGCTGTTGTAAATGGGAGTTAATTTGTGACTTGGCTGTCAGCTTGGATGTTATTAGTGTATAGAAATGCTACTGATTTTTGTGCATTGATTTCACATCCTGAAAGCTTACTGAAGACATTTATCAATTCTATGGGACTTTCGGCAGACTTTATGGGGTTTTCTAGGTGTAGAATTATATCATCTGTGAAGAAATATAGTTTCACTTTCTCTCTTCCCATTTGGATGCCTTTTAGTTTTTTTCTTACCTGATTGCTTTGGCTAGTATTTCCAATTTTTTCTTTTAATTAGTGCATTTAGACTACTGATGGTTAAAGAAATTATTGACATAGTTGTCTTAATGCCTACCATATTTTTTACTGTTTTGGATTTGTTGCTCTTAGTTTTTGTTTCTGTCTTCCACTCTTTCTGCCTTCTTTGATTTTAATTGTGCATTTTGTGAGATTCAATTTTTCTCTTTACTTGGTATATCAATTATATCTTTTTAATTAAAATATGTTTTAAGTTATTGCCATGAAATTTGCTGTATACATGTACAACTAATCCAAATCCACTTTTGGAAAATACTACAGCACTTCATGGGTGGTGCAAGTATCTTATTACAAAGTTTTTTGAATTTCTCTCTCATCTCTTGCATCATTGCTGACATTCATTTCATTTATCTATAAGCTACTGTAATAAAATATATTATTGCTATTATTATTTTGCATACATTGTTACCTGTTGGATCACTTAGAATTGAAATAATAAGCATTTAATTTTTACATTCATTCATTTTTTTCTCTAATGCTCTTTCTTTATGTAGATTTGGGTTTCTGACATTGTGTTAGTCTATTCTCACACTACTATGAAGAACTACCTGAGACTGGGTAATTTATGAACAAAAGAGGTTTGATTGATTCAGTTTCACAGGCTTGACAGGAAGCATGACTGGAGGCCTCAGGAAACTTGCAATCATGGCAGAAGACAAACAGGAAGTAAGCATGTCTTACCATGGTGGAGTAGGAGAAGAAGGTGAAGGGGGAAGTGCCACACACTTTCAAATAACCAGAACTCATGAAAACTCACTCAGTATCATGAGAACAGCAAGGGGGAAGTCTGCCTCCATGATTCAGTCACCTCCCACCAGGTCCCTCCACCAACATGTGGAAATTACAATTTGAAATGAAATTTGTTTAGGGACATCCAAACCATATAATTCTGCCCCTGGCACCTCCCAAATCTCATGTCTTTTTCACATTTGAAAATACAATCGTGCCTTACCAACAGTCCCCCAAAGTCTTAACTCATTTCAGCATTAACCCAAAAGTTTAAGTCCAAAGTCTCATCTGAAATAAGGCAAGTCCCTTCTGCCTATGAGCCTGCAAAATCAAAAGCAAGTTTGTTACTTCCGAGATACAATAGGGATACAGGCATTGGGTAAATGCTCACATTTCACGTGGGAGAAATTGGCAAAAACTAAGGGACCACAGGCCCCTTACAAGACCAAAACACAGAGGGGCATTCATTAAATCTTAAAGCTCCAAAATAATCTCCTTTGACTCAATTTCTCACATCCAGGTCACGCTGATGGGTGGGCTCCCAAGGCCTTGGGCAGCTTTGCCCCTGTGACTCTGCAGGGTGAAGCCCCCATGGTTAATTTCACGGGCTGATGTTGAGTGCTGATGGCTTTTCCAGGTGCATAGTGTAAGCTGTTAGTGGATCTACTGTTCTGGGGTCTGGATGATGGTGGCCCTCTTCTCACAACTTCCCTTGTCAATGCCCCAGTGGGGACTCTGTGTGGGGTTTCCAACCCCATATTTTCCTTCTGCATGGCCCTAGTAGAGGTTCTTCATGAGAGTTCTGCCTCTGCAGCAGACTTCTGCCTAGACATCAAGGAATTTCCATATATTCTCTGAAATCCAGGTGGAGGCTCCCAAACTCTTGCTTTCTTTGCATCTACAGGCCCAATAACACATGGAAGCCACCAAGGCTTGGGGGTTGCACGCTCTGAAACAATGGCCTGAGCTGTACCTTGTCTCCCTTTAAGGAGCTGGATCTGGAGTGGCTGGGACACATGGCACCATATCTCAAGGCAGCACAGAGCAGTGGGGCCCTGGACCTGGCCCATAAAATCATTTTTTCCTCCTAGGCTTCTGGGCCTGTGATGGGAGGGGCTGCTGTGAAGGTCAGTGACATGCCCTGGAGATATTTTTCCTATTGTCTTGGATATTCACATTTGACTCTTCTTTACTTATGCAAATTTCTGCAGCCAGCTTGAATTTTTCCTTAGAAAATGGGTTTTTCTTTTTTGCCACATGGCTGTGCTGCAAAATTTTCAAATTTTTATGCTCTGTTTCTGTTTTAAATATAAATTCTAGTTTCAGATAATCTCTTTGTTCACACACATGAGTGTGCACTTTCAGGAGCAGCCAGATTACACCTTGAATGTTTTGCTGCTTAGAAATTTTTTTCACCAAACACCCTAAATCATCTCTCTCAAGTTCATAGTTCCACAGATCTCTAGGGCAGGTGCACAATGCTTCCAGTCTGTTTGCTAAAGCATAGCAAGGGCGACCTTCACTCCAGTTCCCAGTAAGTTCTCATCTTCATCTGAGACCACCTCATCCTGGACTTCATTGTCCATATCACTCTGCATTTTGGTCAAAACCATTCAACAAGTGTCTAGGAAGTTTCAAACATTCCCACATCTTCCTGTCTTCCTCTGAGCCCTTCAAACTGCTCCAACCTCTGCCCTTTATGTGGTTCAAAAGTCGCTTCCACATTTTCAAGTATCACTATCTCAGTATCCTACTATTGAACCAATTTTCTTTATTATTCCATTCTCACAATGCTATAAAGAACTATCTGAAATTAAGGAATTTGTGAACAAAAGAGGTTTAATTGACTCACAGTTCCATAGGCTTAGCAGAAATCATGACTGGGAGGCCTCACATTCCAATCATGGTGAAATGTGAAGGGGAAGCAAGCACGTCTTACCATGGTGGTGAAATAGAGAGAGAGTGCAAAGGGGGAAATTTACACACTTTCAAACAATTAGATCTCAAAACTCACTATCATGAGAACAGCAAGAGGGAGGTTGGCCTCCATGATTCAATCACCCCCTACCAGGCCCCTCCCCTCACAAGTAGGGATTGACATTTGAGATGAGATTTGGATGGGGACACAGAGCCAAACCGTATCAGGCCTATATAATCTTTTTTTTCTAAAGGAGGTTTTAAAAGATTTCTAGCAAGGGCTGAACATAGTGGCTTATGTCTGTAATCCCAGCTCTTTGGGAGGCTGAGGCAGGAAGATCGCTTGAGCCCAGGAGTTTTAGACCAGCCTGGGCAACATATTGAGACTCCTTCTCCACAAAAAAATAAAATTAGCTTAATGTGGTATTATGAGCTTGTATCCTCAGCTACTCAGGAGGCTGAAATGGGAGTACTGTTTAAACCCAGGAGGTTCAGGCTGCAGTGAGCCACAGTTGCACTAGTGCACTCCAGCATGGGCAACAGAGTGATACCTTGTCTCTAAAAAAATAAAAAATAAAAAAGCAAAAAGATAATATTTCTAGCAAGGCAGGTCTACTGGCGACAAATTTTCTTAATATTTCCTTTTGTGTCTGAGAAAATCTTTATTTCTCCTTCACTTTTGAAGGATAATTTTGCTGAATACAGAATTCAAGGTTGGTGTTTTCTTTCTCTCTCCACTTGAAATCTGTCACTCTACTCTTTTCTTGCATGAAAAGAAGTCTAATGTAATTTTTACCTTTGTTTCTCCATAGGTATTTTCCCCCCCTCTGGCTTCTTTTAAGACTTTGTATCTGTCTTTGATTTTCTGTAGTTCCAATATGATATGCATAGGTGTAATTTTTTTTGTAGCATTTGTCCTGCTTGGTCACTTAGATTCCTGGATCTGTGATTTGGTGTCTGAGAATAATTTTGAGAAATTCTCAGTCTTTATTGCTTCAAATGTCTCTTATTTTTCTTTTTGTCTTCCTCTTTTTCTGGTATTACCATTAACATGCATCTTACACATTTTGTGGCTGTTTCACAGTTCTTGGGTACTCTGTTCAACATTTTCAGTCTTTTACTCCTTGCTTTTTAAATTCTTGGTGTTTGAATTTTCATATCCTAAAGCTCAATGATTCTTCTCTCAGCTCTGTCCAGACTGCTAATAAATCCACTGAAAACATTCTTAATTTATGTTACAGTGTTCTTGATTTCTAGCATATTTTTTGCTCTTTCTTAGAATTTCCATTTATTTTCTTACATTACTGATGTATCCTTGCAGATGGAATCATATTGACTTCATACCCCTTTGCAAAGGTCTGTTCCAAGCTACCAGAATGCTCTTTCAATCTGTCAAGGTCTTTCTATCCCCATTTCCATGGTCTTAGTTCAAATCACCATCACATCACCTTTTTTGTCCGGACTATTCAAAAGCCACCCAATTTGTCTCTGCAGTTTCAGTCTTGTTCCCCTACAATTCATTCTCCATACTGTAGCCCGAACAAAGTTCTTTATTTCTTGGTTATACTTTAAGTTCTGGGATACATGTGTAAAATGTGCATGTTTGTTATATAGGTACACATGTACCACGGTGGTTTGCTGCAGCTATCAACCTGTCATCTAGGTTTTAAGCCCTGCATGCATTAGGTATTTGTCCTAATGCTCTCTGTCCCCTTACCCCCCAGCACCTGACAGGCCCTGGTATGTGATGTTCCCTTCTCTGTGTCAATGTGTTTTGATTGTTCAAAGCCCACTTATGAGTGAGAAAATGCAGTGTTTGGTTTTCTGTTTCTGTGTTAGTTTGCTGAGAATAATGGCATCCAGCTTCATCCATGTCCCTGCAAAGGACATAAACTCATTTTTTTTATGGCCGCATAGTATTCCATTGTGTATATGTGCCACATTTTCTTTATCCAGTTTATCACTGATAGGCATTTTGGTTGGTTCCAAGTCTTTGCTATGGTCAACAGTGCTGCAGTAAACATACATGTGCATGTGTCTTTATAGTAGAATCATTTATGATTCTGTGGGCACATACCCAGTAATGGGATTGCTGGATCAAATGGTATTTCTGGTTCTAGATCCTTGAGGAATTGCCACACTGTCTTCCACAATGGTTGAACTAATTTACACTCCCACCAACAGTGTAAAAGTGTTCCTATTTCTCCACATTCTCTCCATTATTGGTTGTTTTCAGACTTTTTAATAATCGCCATTCTAACTGGCAGGCGATGGTATCTCATTGTGGTTTTGATTTGCATTTCTCTAATAACCAGTGATGATGAGCTTTTCTTCTATGTTTATTGGCCACATAAATGTCTTCTTTTGAGAAGTGTCTGTTCATATCCTTCGCTCACAATTTGATGGAGTTTTTTCTTTTTTTTTTTTTCTTGTAAACTTGTTTAAGTTCCTTGTAGATTCTGGATATTAGCCCTTTGTCAGATGGGTAACTTGCAAAAGTTTTCTCTCACTCTGTAGGTTGCCTGTTTTCTCTGATGATAATTTCTTTGCTGTGCAGAAGCTCTTTAGTTTGATTAGTTCCCAATTGTCAATTTTGGCATTTGTTGCAATTTCTTTTGTGTTTTGGTCATAAAGTCTTTGCTCATGCCTATGTCCTAAGTGGTATTGCCTAGGTTTTCTTCCATGGTTTTTATGGTTTTGGGTTTTACATTTAAGTATTTAATCCATCTTGAGTTAATTTTTGTATAAGGTTTAAGGAAGGGGTCCAGTTTCTGTTTTCTGCATATGGCTAGCCAGTTTTCCCAGCATCATTTATTAAATGTAGAATCCTTTCCCATTGTTTGTTTTTGTCAGGATTGTCGAAGATCAGATGGTTGTAGAAGTGTGGTATTATTTCTGAGGGCTCTGTACTGTTCCATTGGTCTTTATCTCTGTTTTGGTACCAGTACCATGCTGTTTTGGTTACTGTAGCTTTGTAATATAGTTTGAAGTCAGGTAGCGTGATGCCTCCAGCTTTGTTCTTTTTACTTAGGATTGTATTGGCTATGTGGGCTGTTTTTGGTTCCACATGAAATTTAAAATAGTTTTTTTTCAAATTCTGTCATAAAAGTTACTGGTAACTTGATTGGAATAGCATTGAATCTATAAATTACTTTGGGCAGTATGGCCATTTTCACGATATTGATTCTTCCTCTCCATGAGCATGGAATTTTTCCCATTTGCTTGTTTCTTCTGTTATTTCCTTGAGCAGTGGTTTGTAGTTCTCCTTGAAGAGGTTCTTCACATCCCTTGTAAGTTTTATACCTAGGTATTTTATTCTCTTTGTAGTGATTGTGAATGGGAGTTTATTCATGATTTGGCTCTCTGCTTGTCTATTGTTGGTGTATAGAAATGCTTGTGATTTTTGAAAATTGATTTTGTATCTTGAGGCTTTGCTGACGTTGCTTATCAGCTTAAGGAGTTTTTAGGCTGAGACAAAGGGGTTTTCTAATATACAACCACTTCATCTGCAAACGAAGACAATTTGACTTCCTCTTTTCTTATTATAATACCCTTTATTTCTTTCTCTGATTGCCCTGGCTAGAATTTCCAGTGCTATGCTTAATAGGAATGGTGAGAGAGGGCATCCTTGTCTTGTGCCGGTTTTCAAAGGGAATCCTTCCAGCTTTTGCCCATTCAGTATGATATTGGCTATGGGTTTGTCATCAATAGCTCTTATTATTTTGAGCTATGATCCGTCAATACCTAATTTATTGAGAGTTTCTAGCATGAAGAGATGTTAAATTTCATTGAAGGCCTTTTCTTCATCTATCAAGATAATCATGTGGTTTTTGTTATTGGTTCTGTTTATGTGGTGGATTATGTTTATTGATTTGCATATGTTGAACCAGCCTTGCATTCCAGGGATGAAGCTGACTTCATCCTAGTGGATAAGGTTTTTGATGTGTTGCAGGATTCAGTTTGCCAATATTTTATTAAGGATTTTCACATTGATGTTTATTAGGAATTTTACTAGTTTTCTTTTTGTGTTGTGTCTCTGTCAGGTTTTGGTACCAAAGTGATGCTGGCCTCATAGAATTTGTTCAGGAGTAGTCCCTCTTTTTCTGTTATTTGGAATAGTTTCAGAAGGAATGGTGCTAGCTCCTGTTTGTACCTCTAGTAGAATTCGGCTGTGGATCCATCTTGTCCTAAGCTTTTGCTTGGTGGTTAAGGTATTAATTACTGTCTCCATTTCAGAACTTGTTTTTGGCCTAATCAGAGATTTGACTTCTTCCTGGTTTGGTCTTGGGAGGGTGTATGTGCCCTGGAATTTATCTATTTCTTCTAGATGTTCTAGTTTATTTGTGGAGAGGTGTTTGTGGTATTCTCTGATGATAGTTTGTATTTCTGTCAGATCAGTGGTTATATCCCCTACATCATTTTTATTGTGTCTATTGATTTCTTCTCTGTTTTCTTCTTTATTAGTTTAGCTAGTGGTCCATTTATTTTGTTAATATTTTCAAAAAATCAGCTCCTGGATTCTTTAATTTTTTGAAGTGTTTTTCATGTCTCTATCTCCTTCAGTTCTGCTCTGATCTTATTTATTTCTTATCTTCTGCTATCTTTTGAGCTTGTTTTCTCCTGTTTCTCTGGTTCTTTTAATTGTGTGGTCAGGGTGTTGATTTTAGACCTTGCCAGCTTTCTGTTGTGGGCATTTAGTGCTATAAGTTTCCCTCTTAACACTGATTTACCTGTGCCTCAGAGATTCTGGTACGTTGTCTCTTTGTTCTCATTGATTTTCAAGAACTTATTTATTTCTGCCTTAATTTCATTATTTACCCAACAGTCATTCAGGAGGAGGTTGTTTCATTTCCATATAGTTGTGCAGTTCTTTTTTATTATACTTAAAGTTTTAGGGTACATGTGCACAACGTGCAGGTTTGTTACATATGCATACATGTGCCATGTTGGTGTGCTGCACCCATTAACTCGTCATTTACATTAGGTATATCTCCTAATGCTAACTCTCCCCCTCCACATTAGGACCTGGCGTGTGATGATCCCCGTCCTGTGTCCAAGTGATCTCATTGTTCAATTCCTACCTATGAATGAGAACATGCAGCATTTGGTTTTCTGTTCTTGCGATAGTTTGCTGAGAATGATGGTTTCCAGCTGCATCCATGTCCCTACAAAGGACTCGAACTCATCCTTTTTCATTCCTGCATAGTATTCCATGGTGTAAATGTGCCACATTTTCTTAATCCAGTCTGTCACAGATGGACATTTGAGTTGTTCCAAGTCTTTGCTATTGTGAATAGTGCCACAATAATCATACGTGTGCATGTGTCTTTATAGCAGCATGACTTATAATCCTTTGGGTATATCCCCAGTAATGGGAAGGCTGGGTCAAATAGTATTTCTAGTTCTAGATCCTCAAGGAATTGTCACACTGTTTTCCACAATGGTTGAACTAGTTTACAGTCCCACCAACAGCGTAAAAGTGTTCCTATTTCTCCACATCCTCTCCAGTACCTGTTGTTTCCTGACTTTTTAATGATTGCCATTCTAACTGGTGTGAGATGGTATCTCATTGTGGTTTTGATTTGCATTTCTCTGATGGCCAGTGATGATGAGCATTTTTTCATGTGCCTGTTGGCTGTATGAATGTCTTTTTTTGAGAATTGTCTGTTCACATCCTTTGCCCACTTTTTAATGGGGTTGTTTGCTTTTTTTTCTTGTAAATTTGTTTGAGTTCTTTGTAGGTTCTGGATATTAGCCCTTTGTCTGATGAGTAGATTGCAAAAATTTTCTCACATTCTGTAGGTTGCCTGTTCACCCTGATGGTAGTTTCTTTTGCTGTGCAGAAGCTCTTTAGTTTAATTAGATCCCATTTGTCAATTTTGGCTTTTGTTGCCATTGCTTTTGGTATTTTAGACATGAAGTGCTTGCCCATGCATATGTCCTGAATGGTATTTCCTAAGTTTTCTTCTAGGGTTTTTATGGTTTTCGGTCTAACATTTAAGTCTCTAATCCATCTTGAATTAATTTTCGTATAAGGAGTAAAGAAAGGATCCAGTTTCAGCTTTCTACTTATGACTAGCCAATTTTCCCAGCACCATTTATTAAATAGGGAATCCTTTCCCCATTTCTTGTTTTTCTAAGGTTAGTCAAAGATCAGATGGCTGTAGATGTGTGGTATTCTTTCTGAGGGCTCTGTTCTGTTCCATTGGTCTATATCTCTGTTTTGGTACCAGTGCCATGCTGTTTTGGTTACTGTAGCCTTGTAGTATAGTTTGAAGTCAGGTAGCGTGATTTCTCTAGCTTTGTTCTTTTGACTTAGGATTGTCTTGGCAATGCAGGCTCTTTTTTGGTTCCCTATGAACTTTAAAGCAGTTTTTTCCAATTCTGTGAAGAAACTCATTGGTAGCTTAATGGGGATGGCATTGAATCTATAAATTACCTTGGGCAGTGTGGCCATTTTCACAATATTGATTCTTCCTATCCATGAGCATGGTATGTTCTTCCATTTGTTTGTGTCCTCTTTTATTTCACTGAGCAGTGGTTTGTAGTTCTCCTTGAAGAGGTCCTTTACATCCCTTGTAAATTGGATTCCTAGGTGTTTTATTCTCTTTGAAGCAATTGTGAATGGGAGTTCATTCATGATTTGGCTCTCTGTTTGCCTGTTACTGGTGTATAAGAATGCTTGTGATTTTTGTACATTGATTTTGTATCCTGAGACTTTGCTGAAGTTGCTTCTCAGCTTAAGGAGATTTTGGGCTGAGACAATGGGGTTTTCTAAATATACAATCATGTCATCTGCAAACAGGGACAATTTGACTTCTTCTTTTCCTAACTGAATACCCTTTATTTCTTTCTCTTGCAGAGTTGAGTTCAATTCCTGGATATCCTTGTTAACTTTCTGTCTCGTTGATCTGTCTCATGTTGACAGTGGGGTGTTAAAGTCTCCCATTATTGTATGGGAGTCTAAGTCTCTTTGTAAGTCTCTAAGGAATTGCTTTATGAATCTGGGTGCTCCGTATTGGATGCATATATATTTAGGACAGTTAACTCTTCCTGATGAATTGATCCCTTTACCATTATGTAATGGCCTTCTTTGTCTCTTTTGATCTTTTATGGTTTAAAGTCTGTTTTATCAGAGACTAGGATTGCAACCCCTGCGTATTTTGTTTTCCATTTGCTTGGTAGATCTTCCTCCATCCCTTTATTTTGAGCCTATGTGTGTCTCTGCCTGTGAGATGGGTCTCCTGAATACAGCATACTGATGGGTCTTGAGTATTTATCCAGATTGCCAGTCTGTGTCTTTTAATTGGACCATTTAGTCCATTTATATTCGAGGTTAATATTGTCATGTGTGAACTTGATCCTGTCATTATGATATTAACTGGTTATTTTGCTCACTAGTTGATGCAGTTTCTTCCTAGCATTGATGGACTTTACATTTTGACATGTTTTTGCAATTGCTGGTACCTGTTGTTCGTTTCCATATTTAGTACTTCCTTCAGGATCTCCTGTAGGGCAGATCTGGTGGTGACAGCATCTCTAAGCATTTACTTGTCTGTAAAGGATTTTATTTCTCCTTCACTTATGACACTTAGTTTGGCTGGATATGAAAATTTGGGTTGGAAATTCTTTTATTTAAGAATGTTGAATATTGACCCCCACTCTCTTCTGGCTTGTAGAGTTTCTGCCGAGAGATGTGCTGTTAGTCTGATGGGTTTCCCTTTGTGGGTAACCTGACCTTTCCCCCTGGCTGCCCTTAAGATTTTTTCCTTCATTTCAACTTTGGTGAATCTGACAATTGTGTGTCTTGGAGTTGCTCTTCTCGAGGAGTATCTTTGTGGCATTCTCTCTATTTCCTGAATTTGAATGTTGGCCTGCCTTACTAGTTTGGCGAAGTTCTGCTGGATGATATCCTGCAGAGTGTTTTCCAACTTGGCTCCATTTTCCCCTTCACTTTCAGGCACACCAATCAGATGTAGATTTGGTCTTTTCACATAATGCTATATTTCTTGGAGGCTTTGTTCATTTCTTTTTACTCTTTTTTCTCTACACTTCTCTTCTCGCTTCATTTCATTCATTTGATCTTCAATCGCTGATACTCTTTCTTCTAGTTGATCGAGTCAGTTACTGAAGCTTGTGCGTTTGTCACATAGTTCTCGTGTTATGGTTTTCATCTCCATCAGTTCTTTTAAGGTCTTCTCTGCATTGATTATTCTAGTTATCCATTCATCCATTCTTTTTTCAAGGTTTTTAGTTTCTTTGCGCTGGTTACGTAGTTCCTCCTTTAGCTCTGAGAAGTTTGATCTACTGAAGCCTTCTTCTCTAAACTCGTCAAAGTCATTCTCCGTCCAGCTTTGTTCCATTGCTGGCACTGAGCTGCTTTCCTTTGGAGGGGGAGATGTGCTCTGACTTTTGAATTTCCCACTTTTCTGCACTACTTTTCCCCCATCTTTGTGGTTTTGTCTGCCTTTGGTCTTTAATCATGGTGACATAGTGATGGGGTTTTCATGTGGGTGTCCTTTCTGTTTGTTAGTTTTCCTTCTAACAGTCAGGACCCTCAGCTGTAGGTCTGTTGGAGTTTGCTTGATGTCCACTCCAGACCCTGTTTGCCTGGATATCAGCAGCAGAGGCTGCAGAAGATAGAATATTGCTGAACAGTGAGTGTACCTGTCTGATTCTTGCTCTGGAAGCTTCCTCTCAGGGGTGTACTCCACCATGTGAGGTATGGGGTTTCGGTCTGTCCCTAGTGGGGGATGTCTCCCAGTTAGGCTACTCAGGGGTCAGGGACCTACTTGAGCAGGCAGTCTATCCATTCTCAGATCTCAACCTCTGTGCTGGGAGATCCACTGCTATCTTCAAAGCTGTCAGACAAGGGCATTTACCTCTGCTGAGGTTTCTGCTGTTTTTTGTTTAGCTATGCCCTGTCCCCAGAGGAGGAATCTGCAGAGGCAGGCTGGCATCCTTGAGCTGTGGTAGGCTCCACCCAATTTGTGCTTCCTGGTGGCTTTGTTTACCTACTTAAGCCTCAGCAATGGCGGGCGCCCCTTCCCCATCCTGGCTGCTGCCTTGCAGTTAGATCTCTGACTGCTGTGCTAGCAATGAGGGAGGCTCTGTGGGTGTGGGACCCTCTAGGCCAGGTGTAGGATATAATCTCCTGGTGTGCCATTTACTAAGACACTTGGTAAAGCGCAGTATTAGGGTGGGAGTTACCCGATTTTCCAGGTGTGTGTGTCTCAATTTCCTTTGGCTAGGAAAAGGAATTCCCTTCCCCTTTGCACTTCTCAGGGTAGGTGATGCTTCACCCTGCTTCAGCTCTCACTGGTCGGGCTGCAACCTCGGACCAGCACCAACTGCCCGACACACCCTGGTGAGATGAACCCAGTACCTCAGTTGAAAATGCAAAAATCACCCATCTTCTGTGTTGCTCATGCTAGGAGCTGGAAACTGGACGTATTCCTATTTGGCCATCTTGGGCGCACCCCCCTGTAGTTGTGCAGTTTTGAATGAGTTTCTTAACCCTAAGTTCTAATTTGATTGTAATGTGGTCCGAAAGACTGTTTGTTATAATTTCTGTTCCTTTGCATTTGCTGAGGAGTGTTTTACTTCCAATTATGTGGTCAATTTTAGAATACGTGCTATGTGGTGCTGAGAAACATGTATATTCTGTTGATTTCAGGTGGAGAATTCTGTAGATGTCAATTAGGTTCACTTGGTCTAGAGTGGGTTCAAGTCTTGAATATCCTTGTTAATTTTCTGTCTCGTTGATCTGTCTAATATTGACAGTAGGGTGTTATAGTCTCCCACTATTATTGTATGGGAGTCTAATCCTCTCTGTAGGTCTCTGAGAACTTGCTTTATGAATCTGGGTTCTCCTGTATTGAGTGCATATAAATTTAGGATAGTTTCTCTTGTTGCATTGATCCCTTTACCATTATGCAATGCCCTGCTTTGTCTCTTTTGATCTTTGTTGGTTTAAAGTCTGTTTTATCAGAGACTAGGATTGTAACCCCTGATTTTCCTTGCTTTCCATTTTCTTCGTAAATATTCATCCATCCCTTTGTTTTCAGCCTATATGTGTCTCTGTGTGTGAGCTGTGTCTCCTCAATACAGCACACCAATGGGTCTTGACTGTTTTTCCAATTTGCCAGTATGTGTCTTTTAATTGGGGCATTTAGTTCATTTACATTTAAGGTTAATATTGTTGTGTGTGAATTTAATCCTGTCATTATGATGCTAGCTAGTTATTTTTCACATTGGTTGATGCAATTTCTTCATAGTGTCAGTGGTCTTTATATTTTTGTGTGTTTTTGCAGTGGTTGGGACCAGTTTTTCCTTCCCATATTCATGCTTTCTTTAGGAGCTCTTGTAAGGTAGTCCTGGCAGTGACAAAATCTCTCAGCATTTGCTTGTCTGGAAAGAATTTTATTTCTCCTTTGCTGATGACGTTTAGTTTGTCTGGATATAAAATTCTGGGTTGAAAATTCTTTTCTGCAAGCCACTCTATTTTGGCTTCAAGGTTTCCTGCAGAGAGATCTGCTGTTAGTTTGATGGGCTTATTTTTTTGTGACACCTGGCCTTTTTCTCTGGCTGCCCTTAACATTTTTTTCTTTATTTCAACCTTGGGGAATCTGATGATTATGTATCTTGGGGTTGCTCTTCTTTAGGAGTATCTTAGTGGTGTTCTCTGTATTTCCTGAATTTGAATGTTGGCCTGTCTTGCTATGTTGGGGTAGTTATTTTGGATAATAGCCTGAAGTGTGGTTTCCAACTTGGTTTTAATCTCCCCATAACTTTCAGGTTCACCAATCAATATTAGGGTTGTTCTTTTCACATGGTACCATAATTCTTGAGGCTTTGTTTGTTCCTTTTTATTATTTTTTCTCTAATCTTTTCTTCACACTTTATTTCAGTAAGTTGATATTCAATCTCTGTTATCCTTCCTTCTGCTTGATTGATTCGGCTATTGGTACTGGTGTATGTTTTGTGAAGTTCTTGTGCAATCTTTTTCAGATCCATCAAGTCATTTATGTTCTTCTCTAAACTGGTTATTCTAGTTAGTAGTTCCTGTAACCTTCATCAGGGTCCTTAGCTTCCTTGCGTTGGGTTACAACATGCTTTTGTAGCTCAGAGGATGTTGTTATTCACCACCTTCTGAAACCTGCTTCTGTCAATTCATCAATCTCATTCTTCATGCAGTTTTGTGCCCTTGCTGGAGAGGAGTTGTTATCATTTGAAGGAGAAGAGACATTCTGGTTTTTGAAATTTTCCAGTTTTGCACTGGTTTTTCCTCATCTTCATGGATTTATCTACCTTTGCTCTTTTATGCTGAGGACCCCAGCTCAGACCTCCCTGCCTCCTTAGCACTACTGGGGAAAAACTGCCTCTTAAAGTCTCAATAATGGCAGATGTCACTCCCCCCACCAAGCTCGATCATCCCAGGTCGACTTCAGACTGCTGTGCTGGTAGTGAGATTTCTTTGTCTTTCTCTTTCTTTCTTTCTTTCTTTCTTTCTTTCTTTCTTTCTTTCTTTCTTTCTTTCTTTCTTTCTTTCTTTCTTTCTTCTTTCTTTCTTTCTTTCTTTCTTTCTTTCTTTCTTTCTTTCT
>NC_045445.1:76666670-76667434 GCF_002776525.5 Piliocolobus tephrosceles
AATCAAAGAGGACACAAACAAATGGAAGAACATACCATGCTCATGGATAGGAAGAATCAATATCGTGAAAATGGCCATACTGCCCGAAGTTATTTATAGATTCAATGCCATCCCCATCAAGCTACCAATGAGTTTCTTCACAGAATTGGAAAAACCTGCTTTAAAGTTCGTATGGAACCAAAAAAGAGCCCGCATTGCCAAGACAATCCTACGTCAAAAGGACAAAGCTGGAGGCGTCACGCTACCTGACTTCAAACTATACTACAAAGCTACAGTAACCAAAACAGCATGGTACTGGTACCAAAACAGAGATATAGACCAATGGAACAGAACGGAGTCCTCAGAAATAATGCCACACATCTACAACCATCTGATCTTTGACAAACCTGACAAAAACAAGAAATGGGGAAAGGATTTCCTATTTAATAAATGGTGCTGGGAAAATTGGCTAGCCATAAGTAGAAAGCTGAAACTGGATCCTTTCCTTACTCCTTATACGAAGATTAATTCAAGATGGATTAGAGACTTAAATGTTAGACCTAATACCATAAAAACCGTAGAAGAAAATCTAGGTAGTACCATTCAGGACATAGGCATGGGCAAGGACTTCATGTTTAAAACACCAAAAGCAACGGCAGCAAAGCCAAAATTGACAAATGGGATCTAATTAAACTAAAGAGCTTCTGCACAGCAAAAGAAACTACCATCAGAGTGAATAGGCAACCTACAGAATGGGAGAAAATTTTTGCAATCTACTCATCTGA
>NC_045445.1:76667444-76688547 GCF_002776525.5 Piliocolobus tephrosceles
TGAAAAAATGCTCATCATCACTGGCCATCAGAGAAATGCAAATCAAAACCACAATGAGATACCATCTCACACCAGTTAGAATGGCAATCATTAAAAAATCAGGAAACAACAGGTGTTGGAGAGGATGTGGAGAAATAGGAACACTTTTACACTGTTGGTGGGATTGTAAACTAGTTCAACCATTATGGAAAACAATATGGCAATTCCTCAAGGATCTAGAACTAGATGTACCATATGACCCAGCCATCCCACTACTGGGTATATACCCAAAGGATTATAAATTATTCTACTGCAAAGACACATGCACAAGTATGTTTATTACGGCATATTCACAATAGCAAAGACTTGGAATCAACCCAAATGTCCATCTGTGACAGACTGGATTAAGAAAATGTGGCACATATACACCATGGAATACTATGCAGCCATAAAAAAGGATGAGTTTGCGTCCTTTGTAGGGACATGGATGGAGCTGGAAACCATCATTCTTAGCAAACTATCACAAGAACAGAAAACCAAACACCACATGTTCTCACTCATAGGTGGGAACTGAACAATGAGCTCACTTGGACTCGGGAAGGGGAACATCACACATTGGGGCCTATCATTGGGAGGGCGGAGGGGGGAGGGATTGCATTGGGGAGTTATACCAGATATAAATGATGAATTGATGGGTGCTGACGAGTTGATGGGTGCAGCACACCAACATGGCACATTTATACATATGTAACAAACCTGCACGTTATGCACATGTACCCTAGAACTTAAAGTATAATTAAAAAAAAAAAGAAAAGAGAGAAGAATAAAATAGAAGCAATAAAAAATGATAAAGGTTATATCACCACTGACCCCACAGAAATACAAACTACCATCAGAGAATATTATAAACACCTCTATGCAAATAAACTAAAAAGTCTAGAAGAAATGGATAATTTCCTGGACACTTACACTCTCCCAAGAGTAAACCAGGAAGAAGTTGAATCCCTGAACAGACCAATAGTAGGCTCTGAAATTGAGGCAATAACAAATAGCCTACCAACCAAAAAAGTCCAGGACCTGATGGATACACAGCTGAATTCTACCAGAGGTAGAAGGAGGAGCTGGCACTATTCCTTCTGAAACTATTCCAATCAATAGGAAAAGAGGGAATCCTCCCTAACTCATTTTATGAGGCCAACATCATCCTGATACCACAGTCTTGCAGAGACACAACAACAAAAAAAAGAATTTTAGCGCAATATCCCTGATGAACATGGATGCCAAAATCCTCAATAAAATACTGGCAAAACGAATCCAGCAGCACATCAAAAAACTTATCCACCATGATCAAGTGGGCTTCATCCCTGGGATGCAAGGCTGGTTCAACATATGCAAATCAATAATCATAATCCAGCATATAAACAGAACCAAGCACAAAAACCACATGATTTTCTCAAAGATGCAGAAAAGGCCTTTGCCAAAATTCAACAGCCCTTCATGCAAAAAACTCTCAATAAATTCGTTATTGATGGAATGTATCTCAAAATAATAAGAGCTATTTATGACAAACCCACAGCCAATATCATACTGAATGGGCAAAAACTGGAAGCATCCCCTTTGAAAACTGGCACAAGACAGGGATGCCCTCTCTCCCCACTCCTATTCAACATAGTGTTGGAAGTTCTGGCCAGGGCAATCAGGCAAGAGAAAGAAATCAACTGTATTCAGTTAGGAAAAGAAGAAGTCAAATTGTCCCTATTTGCAGATGACATGATTGTGTATTTAGAAAACCCCATCATCTCAGCCCAAAATCTCCTTAAGCTGATAAGCAATTTCAGCAAAGTCTCAGGATACAAAATTAATGTGCGAAAATCACAAGCATTCTTATTCACCAGTAACAGACAGAGAGCCAAATCATAAATGAACTTCCGTTCAGCATTCACTTTTATACCACTGAGTACAATGTTAGTGGAGGGATTTTTTTTTTAAAATAATTACTTTTTATCATGTCGAGGAGGTTCCCTCCGATTCGTACTTTATTTAGATTTTGAAATATTTTAATTTTAAACAGCTTAATATTTGTGGGCACATAGTAGGTATATATTTTTCAGGTATATGAGACGTTTTGATACAGGCATGTAATGTGAAGTAAACACACCATAGAGAATGGAGTATCCATCCCCTTAAGCATTTATCCTTTGAGTTACAAATAATCCAATTAAGCTCTTTAAGTTAGTTTAAAATGTATAATTAAGTTATTATTGACAATAGTCACCCTGATGTAATATCAAATTGTAGGTCTTATTCATTCTTTCTAACATTTTTTTTTTTTTTATCCATTCACCATCTGTATCTCCTCAGCACTCTCCCATTACCCTTCCCAGCCTCTGGTAACCATCCTTTCATTCTATATCTCCTTGAGTTTAATTGTTTTTACTTTTAGATCTCACAAATAAGTGACAATATGTGATGTTTGTCTGTGCCTGGCTTGTTTCAGTTAACATAGTGATCTCCAATTCCATTCATGTTGTTTCAAATGACTGTGTATCATTCTTTTGAGTGACTGAATAGAAGACCATTGTGTATGTGTACCACATTTTCTTTATCCATTTTTCTGTTGCTGGGCACTTAGTTTTTCCAAATCTTACCTATTGTAAACAGTGCTGTAACAAACATAGGAGTACTGGTGTCTCTTGGATATGCTGATTTCCTTTTCTTTGGGTATATGCCCAGCAGTGGGATTGCTGTAACATATGATAGCTCAATTTTTTTTTTTTCTGAGGAACCTCCAAACCATTCTCCATTGTGGCTGTACTAATTTAAATTCCCACCAACATTGTATGAGGGTTCCCTTTTCTCCATAAACTTAGCAGCATTTGTTGTTGCCTGTCTTTTGGATATATGCCATTTTAACAGGGGTGAGATGATATCTCATTGAGGTTTTGATTTGCATTTCTCTGATGTTAAATGATATTGAACAGATTTTCACATTCCTGTTTTCTATTTGTATGTCTTCTTTTGAGAAATATCTATTCAAATCTTTTGCCCATTTTGATCAGATTATTAGAGTTGTTCCTCTACAGTTGTTTGAGCTCCTTATATATTCTTGTTATTAATCCCTTGTCAAATGGGTAGTTTGCAAATATTTTCTCCCATTTTGTGATTTGTCTCTTCACTTTGATGACTGTATCCTTTGCTGGACAGAAGCTTTTTAACTTGATGTGATCCCATTTGTCCATTTTTGTTTGGTTGCCTGTGCTTGTGAGATATTGCTCAAGAAATCTTTGTCCAGGCCAATGTCCTGGATATTTTCCCCACAGTTTTCTCATAGTAGTTACTTAGTTTGAAGTTTTAGATTTAAGCTCTTAATCAATTTTTATTTGATTTTTAAAAAAATATAGCATAAAGGTCTAGTTTCATTCTTCTGTGTATAGATATCCAGTTTTCCTAGCATCATTTATTGAAGAAACTGCCTTTTCCCCAGTCTATGTTCTTGGTACGTTTGTCAAGAATTAGACTATAGGTGTGTGGAATTGTTTCTGGGTTCTCTATTCTGTTTCATTGGTCTGTGTGTCTGTTTTTATGGCAGTACTATGCTTTTTTTTTTCTCAAACTATACTTCCGTAGTATAATTTGAAGTCAGTTAAAGTGGTTCTTTTAGTTTTATTATTTTTGCTTAATAGCTTTGGCTATTCTGGGTCTTCTGTTGTTCCACATAAATTGTAGGATGGTTTTTTCTATTTATTTGAAGAATGTCATTGGTATTTTTATAGGGATTGTGTTGAATCTGCAAGTTGCTTTGGGTAGTACAGACATTTTAACAATATTGTTTCTTCCAATCCATGAACTTGAAATATATTTCCATTTTTTCATGTCATCTTCAAATTCTTCTATCAATGTTTTCTAGTTTTTATTATAGAGATCTTTCGCTCCTTTGGTTTATTCCTAAGTATTTAATTTCATGGGTGGCTATTGTAAATAGGATTACTTAAAATTTTTTTAATGTTGTTCACTGTTGGCATGAAGAAATGCTACTGATTTTTGTATGTTGATTTTATATCTTGCCACTTTACTGAATTCACTTATTAGTTCTAATAGTTTTCTTGTGGAGTCTTTAGATTTTTTCAAATATGAGATTATATCATCTGCAACTGAGGATAATTTGACTTCTTCCTTTTCAATTTGGATTTGTTTTACATCTTTCTCTTGCCTGATTGCTCTAGCAAGGACTTCCAGTACTGTGATTAATGACAGTGGCAATTGTGGGCATCCTTGTCATGTTTCAGATCTTAAAGAAATGGCTTTCAGTTTGTACCCATTCAGTATGATACTATCTGTAGGTCTGTCACATGTGGCTTTTATTATGTTGAGATATATACCTTCTATTTCCAGTTTTTTTGAGGGTATTTTTTTAAATCATGAAGGGATGTTGAATTTTATCAAATTTTTTTCAGCATCAATTGAAATGATAATATGGTTTTTATCCTCCATTCTGTTGATATGATGTATCGCATTGATCGATTTGTGTGTGTTGAACCATCCTTGCATTCCAGCGATATATTTCACTTGGTAATGATGAATGATTTTTCTGAAGTATTGTTAAATTTGACTTGCAAGTATTTTGTTGAGAATTTTTGCATGAATATCAGATATATTGGTCTGTAGTTTTCTTTTTGATGTGTCTTTGTCTGGTTTTTGTATCAGGGTAATACTGGCCTCCTAGAATGAGTTTGAAAGTATTCCGTCCTTCTCTATTTTATGGAATAGCTTGAGTAGATTTGGGGTTAGTTTTTCTTTTAATGTTCCATAGAATTTAGCAGTAAAGCCATCAGGTCCTGGGCTCTTTTATACTGGGGTACTTATTATGGCTTTAATCTTGTTGCTTGTTTTTGGTCTGTTCATGTTTTGGATCTCTTCCTGATTAAATTTTTGTAGCTTGTATGTGTCTAGGAATTTGTGTAAATCTTCTAGATTTTCCTATTTATTTGCATATGGTTGCTCCTGAAAGCCACTAATACTTATTTGAATTTCTGCAGTACCAGTTGTAATGTCTTCTTTTTTATTTCTAATTTTATTTATTTGTATTTTCTCTTTTTTTTCCTTAGTTTGGCTAAAGATTTGTCAATTTTGTTTACCTTTGCAAAAAAACCAACTTTTTCTCCATTTTTTTGTATGATTTCTTTCATTTCAAATGTATTATTTCTGTTCTGATATTTATTATCTTTTCCTTTACTAATTATGGGTTTAATGTGTTCTGCTTTTTTTGTTCTTTAAGAAGCATTCCTAGGTTCTTTAATTGAAGTTTTTCCTCTTTTTTATGTAGGCAATTATAGTTATAAACTTCACTTTTAGTACTACTTTTGCTGTATGCTATAGGATTTGATAAGTTTTTTTCCATTATTATTTGTTTCAAGAAATATTTCATTTTATTCTTAATTTTTTTCATTGCCCCACTGGTCATTCAGGAGCATATTGTTTAATTGCCTGTATTTTATAGTTTCCCAAACTCCTCTTGTTATTGATTTCTAGTTTTATTTCATTTTGGTCAGAGAATATACTTGATATTATTTCAGTGTTTTTGAATGTTTGAAGACTTGTTTTGTTACCTAACATACAATCTATCCTTGAGAATAATCCATATGCTGAGAAAAAATGTGTATTCTGCAGTTATTGGATGAAATTTTCTGTAAATATGTTATATCCATTTGTTCCACAGTGCAGATTAAGTCTGATAATTTTTTTATTAATTTTCTGTCTAGAAGTTCTTTCTAATACTGAAAATGGGGTTTTGAAGTCTACAGCTATTGTATAGGGGCCATCTTTCTATTTAGCTCTAATAATTGGAGAGCATAGTTCATTTATATTCAATGTTATTCTGATAAGTAAGAACACTTTCCTACCATTTTGTTATTTGTTTCCTGGTTGTTTTGTGATCTTCTTTCCTTCTTTCCTGTCTTCCTCTAGTGAAGGTGATGTTCTTTGGTGAAATTATTTAGTTTTTGGTTTTTTTAAATGTGTATCTGTTCTGTGTTTTTTGTTTGAGTTAACCATGAGACTTGCAAATATCATTTTGTAATTCATTATTTTAATCTGGTAACAACACTATTTGCATAAAGAACCAAACAAGCAGAAAGAAAACTGTTAAAAACTCTATGTCTTACCTTTGTCCTCTTGCTTTTTAATTTTTGGTTATTTCTATTTTTATCTTTTGCAGTGACTGTCTTTTTTATGTGTGTGGTCACACATGGACTGGCTATGTCATGAAATAATTTATTGTTTTTTATTGGTTCATCATTTAGTTTTTGTATTAGGTTGGTGCAAAAGTAATTGACATTTTTTATTTTATTTTTTATTATACTTTAAGTTCTAGGGTACATGTACATAACGTGCAGGTTTGTTACATATGTATACTTGTGCCATGTTGGTGTGCTGCACCCATCAACTCGTCAGCACCCATCAATTCATCATTTATATCATGTATAACTCCCAATGCAATCGCTCCCCCCTCCCCATGATAGGCCCCAGTGTGTGATGTTCCCCTTCCTGAGTCCAAATGATCTCATTGTTCAGTTCCCACCTATGAGTGAGAACATGTGGTGTTTGGTTTTCTGTTCTTGTGATAGTTTGCTAAGAATGATGGTTTCCAGCTGCATCCATGTCCCTACAAAGGACGCAAACTCATCCTTTTTTATGGCTGCATAGTATTCCATGGTGTATATGTGCCATATTTTCTTAATACAGTCTGTCACAGATGGACATTTGGGTTGATTCCAAGTCTTTGCTATTGTGAATAGTGCCGCAATAATCATACGTGTGCATGTGTCTTTATAGCAGCATGATTTATAATCCTTTGGGTATATACCCAGTAGTGGGATGGCTGGGTCATATGGTACATCTAGTTCTAGATCCTTGAGGAATTGCCATATTGTTTTCCATAATGGTTGAACTAGTTTACAATCCCACCAACAGTGTAAAAGTGTTCCTATTTCTCCACATCCTCTCCAATACCTGTTGTTTCCTGACTTTTGAATGATTGCCATTCTAACTGGTGTGAGATGGTATCTCATTGTGGTTTTGATTTGCATTTCTCTGATGGCGAGTGATGATGAGCATTTTTTCATGTGTCTGTTGGCTGTATGAATGTCTTCTTTTGAGAAATGTCTGTTCATATCCTTTGCCCACTTTTTGATGGGGTTGTTTGTTTTTTCTTGTAAATTTGTTTAAGTTCTTTGTAGATTCTGGATATTAGCCCTTTGTCAGATGAGTAGATTGCAAAAATTTTCTCCCATTCTGTAGGTTGCCTATTCACTCTGATGGTAGCTTCTTTTGCTGTGCAGAAGCTCTTTAGTTTAATTAGATCCCATTTGTCGATTTTGGCTTTTGCTGCCGTTGCTTTTGGTGTTTTAGACATGAAGTCCTTGCCCATGCCTATGTCCTGAATGGTATTACCTAAGTTTTCTTCTAGGGTTTTTATGGTATTAGGTCTAACATTTAAGTCTCTAGTCCATCTTGAATTAATCTTCGTATAAGGAGTAAGGAAAGGATCCAGTTTCAGCTTTCTACTTCTGGCTAGCCAATTTTCCCAGTACCTTTTATTAAATAGGGAATCCCTTCCCCATTTCTTGTTTCTCTCAGGTTTGTCAAAGATCAGATGGCTGTAGATGTGTGGTATTATTTCTGAGGACTCTGTTCTGTTCCATTGGTCTATATCTCTGTTTTGGTACCAGTACCATGCTGTTTTGGTTACTGTAGTAATTGACATTTTTGAAACAGAAAGTAATGGCAAAAAACACAATTGCTTTGCACCAACTTAATACTTAGTATAAGAGTAGCTGACACACTACAGTTACAATGTTGTAGTATGCGTTGTCTTTCTGTGTACTTGCTATTACCAGTGATTTTTGTACATCCAGGTGATTATTTATTGCTTATTAGTGTTCTTTTCTTTCTGATTAAGTACTCCTTTTAGCATTTCTTTTAAGACTGGTCTGGTATTGATGAAATCCCCTCACTTTTGTTTGTCTGCAAGCCTTTATTTCTTCTTCATGTTTGAAGGATATTTTTGCCAGATTAAAAGCCTGCTGTCAGATGTATTGGAGTTTCATTGTATGTTATTTGTTTCTTTTCTTCTGTTTCTTTTGAGTTCCTTTTTTATTCTCTGACCTTTGAGAGTCTGATTATTATGTGCCTTGATGTAGTCTTCTTTGGGTTAAACTTGTTTGGTGTTCTATAACCTTCTTATGCATGGATATTTATATATTTTCTATATTTTGGAAGTTCTCTGTTATTGTCCTTCTGAAATACTTCCTACCCCATCTCTTTTTCTAGCTTCTCTTTAAGGCCAATAACACTTAGATTCACCTTTTTGAAGATATTTTCTAGATTCCATGCATATGCTTTCTGTTTTCACTTTTTTCTTTTGTTTCCTCGATGTGTTTTCAAGCTCACTAATTATAATGATTTTTTTCTGCTTGAACAATTCTGTTATTTAAGAACTCTGATACATTCTTCTGTAAGCCAGTTGTGTTTTTAGCTCCAAAATTTCTGCTTGACATTTTAAAATTATTTCAATATCTTTATTAAATTTATCTGATAGAATTCTGAATTTCTTCTCTGTTTTATCTTGAATTTCTTTGAGTTTCCTCAACACAGCTATTTTAAATTCTCTGCCTGAAATGTCACATACCTCTATTTCTTCAGGATTAGTCTCTGGTGGCTCATTTAGTTCATTTTATGAGGTCACGTTTACCAGTATGGTGTTGATGCTAGTAAATGTTCTTTGGCATCTGGACATTGAAGAGTTAGGCGATTATTGTAGTCCTTACTGTCTGGACTTGTAGCTGTCCTTCTTGGGAAGGCTTTCCAGATATTTGGCTTGGGTTTTGTGATATAAGCTGCATCTGCTTTACAGGACACCACAAACCCAGTAATGCTGTGATTCTCACAGACGTTTAGAGGTACCACCTGATGGTCATGGGCAAGATCCAGGAGAATTCTTTGAATTACCAGGTAGAGACTCTTGTTCTCTTTCCTTATTTTCTCAAAACAGTCTCTCTTTATGATCTGAGCCACCTAAATCTGGGGGTAGAGTGATACAGGCCCTGCTCTGGTCACCACCTCTATGACTGCACTGGGTTAGACTTGAAGTCATACAGCGCTGGATCTCACCCAATGCCCACTGTGCCTGTTCCCTGGCTACTGCCTATTTTTGCTCAAGGCCCTGGGCTCCACACTCAGCAGTTGGCAAAGCCACGCAGACCTGTATTCTTCTCTTCAGGGTAGTGAGGTTCCCCAGGCCCCAGGTGGATCCAGAAGTACTATCTGGGAGTTAAGGATTAGGATCACAAACCTTAGAAGTCTACCTGGTATTCCATTGTATTGCAGTTGATCTGGAACTCAAAGGGCAATGTCCTCCCTCATTCTTCTCTCCCCTTTCTAAAGGCAGAGCACCCTTGCCGCATAGCCACGACCACCACAAACCACAAGAAGTACCGTGAGACTACCAGCCAATGTTCCCTTAATGCCAAAGGGCTCTTAACTTAGCTTGTGGTAAATGCTGCCTGTGCTGAGACTCACCCTTTGGGGCAGTGGGATTCCCTCTGGCCCCGGGCTGGTCCAGAAATGCCATCCAAGCATCAAGTACTGCAATCAGAGACCCCAGGAGCCCACTTGATGCTCTGCCAGCCTGTGGCCATGCTGGTACCTGAAGCCAGCAAGTCTCAGAATCTCACCCAAGGCCCTCAATGTAGTACATGGGTATTGCTGCTGGTTCTTCAGGGCCCAAGGGCTCTTTATTCAGCAGGTGATAAATGCTGCCAGAACTGGGTCCTTTCCTTCAAGGCAGTAGGTTGCCTTCTGGCCCAGGGTGTGTCCAGAAATGTCATCTGAGAGCCAAGTCCTGGAATATGGATCTCATCACTCTGTTTGGTGCCCTATTCTGCTGTGACTGAGCTGGTATTCAACATGCAAGACAAAGTCCTCTCCACTCTCCCCTCTCCTCTCCCCAAGCAGAAGGAAGGGGTCTCTTTTGGAACCTTGCACTATGCAGCTTGGGGCTAGGGGATGGTGATGCCATGGGCAGCCCCAGCAGGTATCTCAGTATGTTATGTGCCTCCCAGCACACTGTCCTTGGGCCTAGTTCAGCACTGGGTCTTGCTTAAGGGTTGTAATTCTTATGGCATAGACTGCCTTTCAAGTTTACTTGGAGACACAGAGTGCTGTATCTTTCTGTGGTGAGCTTTTCTGGCACTCAAGTTCTGACCACTGGGATTGACAATTCACCTCTGGTTAAGGTTAATTTAAATGCTCCCTCCATGGGCTGGCATCAGTTGAGTTTGATCCAGTTTGATTTTTATTTCTGCTATAACAGGACAGCACTAAGCTTAATGTCTCACAATTGCTGTCTTTTCCTTTCCCTATTGCCCAGAGAGGCTTTCTGTACCACGCTACAGTTGCTGGAGGTGGGGAAGGGGTGGCATCAGCTATTCAGAACTGTTTTCTCTATCGCTTCCATGCCTCTTTTAGTGATATGAAATTAAAGCAGGTACTATGAGTGTTCACCTGATTTTTGGTTCTTATAAAGGTTTTTTTTTTTTTTTTCTTTGTAGATGGTTGTCAACTTGGTGTCCTTGTGGGGGTGACCATCAGTGGTGCCTTCTCTTCTGCCATCTTGCTCTATCTCCCCTATTGTGTGCTTTTATCAGAAAAATATCAGTTGAGATGATCATGTGGTTTATTCCTTTTTATTCTATTAATTTGGTAAATTACATATGTTTATTTTTGTATGATGAGCCACCTTTGGACCCTGGCTTCATGCTCCTGGCTCCCAATATGAATAAAACTCATCTCAAACACTAGCGCCTATTCATTCAGATTCCCTATACCTGTGAGCCAGGGAGGTAAAAGCTGCCAGGGATGAAAACTGAGAGAAGAGAGAAATAAAGTTTGTGTATCTTTTGTCTTGTGTCAACCATGTCCTTTATTCTGGCAACTGATAACCACTAATGCTTTAGGCTACCCAGACAATAGAACTGGAGAGGTAGAGACCTAGTGGCCATGATGGCTGTGGCAGGTGCCAACAGGCCTAGAGGGAGGCAAGGACATCCTGACTCAATAATTTAGAGAGTTCATGGAAGGGAGAGAATAAAATGGAAGGTCTCTGAGAATATGGGCAAGACTCTAGTAGTAGCTTTCATGCTATCAGTTTTCTACTGATACCTTCCAGAAGCTTCAGAGCCAGTATCCTTGTCCTTCATTATGCCTCTCATCTCTTTGCTTCTCTCCTGTGCACTTTGATTCTTTTTTATGATCTGCCAGTGCAATGTGGCGTCTCCCACTATTGTCCCCTCTATACTTCCCTTTTATAGAACCAGGCAATCTCAGGATAAGAGTGTCATAAAGTGCTATGGTTCAACTTTTCCTCGTGATGCCAGAATCTCCTCTTTAAAACATGTTTGCCCAAAGGTCATCTAGGAGGTGCATTAAAGCCTCCTACGATGGTTAACTCAGTGCAACCCCTTCCATCTGTGCTCATTTCTGACTAATCTTAACTTGAGCTGTAATCCATCCCTCTGTAAGTGTTATTTTTTAGTTATATTACTTGGGGATGCATGGAGTAATTTTTCATTTGTAGAAATTTACTTTTCTTTTGATTACATTTTATTCTTCTTAGATATGGCCACCCTGTGCAGCTTGTTAAGATTTTTTGAATCCTGATTCTACTGCCTTCATCTTTCTTCCTTCTTCTGGTTCCTTTCCCCACCCCCATTTTTTCCCTTTGTCTTTCTTTAAAGTAGGCAATCTCAGTTAGAGGCACCTAAGAGTTATATTAGCTTGTAAAAAATATTCAATTGGATTATTAGGGAGAGTTTCTGGGAGGAGAGACTTGAGCTAACCCATGCAGAAATATTTATTAGAAAAAAAGGAAGCTATTCCAAGAAGAGGGAAAATCTTGAGTATCCATTGATATGGCAATGAAGAGGTAGTGAGTGATCTATGGGAAAAAATTTTAGCTGAGAATCTGGAGTAGAAGCATTTATTTAATGCTTGCTTGTTGACTTTCAGGCTCTGTGGTAGGTGCTGGGGATTTGAAAGGTAAATGAGACAGTCTGAGGCCTTAAAGAGTCTCCTTCATAGAGACAAAGAAGCAAACAGATAATTAGAATTCAGGATTATTGCAGATATTTGAACAAAGTGCTATGGATACCTAGAGGATGAAGTGATTACATCTTACCTTGGGGAGGGGGAAGGAGACTAATTTTATGGGTAGTCCACATGTCAGAAACTGTGCGAACCATTTGTCATGCATTATCTCATTTACTTATTTTTCAATTTTTAAAAAATTATTTGTTTCCATAAGTTATTGGGGTACAGGTGGTATTTGGTTACATGAGCAAGTTCTTAGTAAAGATTTGTGAGATTCTTTTGCACCCGAGCAGTATACACTGCACCATATTTGTTGTATTTTATACCTTGCCCTCCTCCCACTCTTCCCCACAAGTCCCCAAAGTCCATTGTATCATTGTTATACCTTTGCGTCCTCATAGATTAGCTCCCACATATCGGTGAGAACATACGATGTTTGGTTTTCCATTCCTGAGTTATTTCACTTAGAATAATAGTCTCCAGTCTCATCCAGGTCACTGTAAATGCTGTTAATTCATTTCTTTTTATGACCGAGTAGTATTCCTTCATATATATTTATATATGTATCACATATATATATATGATATATATATATATCTCACAGTTTCTTTATCCACTCACTGATTGATGGGGATTTGGGTTGGTTCCATGATATTGTGAATTGTGCTGCTATAAACATAGATGTGCAAGTATCTTTTTCAAATAATGACTTATTTTCCTCTGGTAGATAGCCAATAATGGGATTGTTGGATCAAATGGTAGTTCTACTTTTAGTTTTTTTAGGAATCTCTACACTGTTTTCCATAATGACTGTACTAGTTTACATTCCCACCAGCAGTGTAGAAGTGTTCCCTGATCACCACATCTACGTCAACGTCTTATTATTATTATTATTTTTTGATTATGGCCATTCTTGCAGAAGTAAGGTGGTATTGCATTGTGGATTTGCATTTCCCTGATCATTAGTGATGTTGAGTATTTTTGCATATGTTTGTTGGCCATTTGTATAACTTCTTTTGAGAATTTTCTTTTTTTTATTATTATTATACATTAAGTTCTAGGGTACATGTGCATAACGTGCAGGTTTGTTACATATGTATATATGTGCCATGTTGGTGTGCTGCACCCATCAACTCGTCAGCACCCATCAATTCATTTTTCTGCTCATGTTCTTAGCCCACTTTTTGATGAGATTGTTTGTTTTTTTCTTACTGATTTGTTTGAGTTTGTTGTAGATTCTGGATATTAATTCTTTGTCAGATGTATAGATTGTGAAGATTTTTTCTCACTCTGTGGGTTGTCTGTTTACTCTCATGACTCTTCCTTTTGCTGTCCAAAGCTCTTTAGTTTAATTAGGTCCCAGCTATTTATCCTTGTATTTATTTCATTTGCTTTTGGGTTCTTGTTCATGAAATCCTTGTCTAAGCCAAAGTCTAGATGGGTTTTTCCAATGTTATCTTCTAGAATTTTTATAGTTTCAGGTCTTAGGTTAAAGTCCGTAATCAATCTTGAGTTGATTTTTGTATAAGGTGAGAGATGAGGATGCATCTGAGATAATGTGGCTAGCCAATTATCTCAGCACCATTTGTTGAAAAAAGTGTCCTTTCCCTACATTATGTTTTGGTTTGCTTCATTGAAGATCATTTTGCTGTAAGGATTAGGGTTTATTTCTGGGTTCTCTATTCTGTTCCATTGGTCTATGTGCCTATTTTTATACCAGTACCAAGCTGCTTTGGTGACTATGGCCTTATAGTATAGTTTGAAATCAGGTAGTGTGATGCCCCCAGATTTGTTCTTTTTGCTTGTTTCACTTTGGCTATGCGAGCTCTTATTTTGGTTTTGTATGAATTTTAAATTGTTTTTTAAACAAAAAAAGGCAACCCCTGCCTTTTTTTGTTTTCCATTTACTTGGTGGATCTTCCTCTATCCCTTTATTTTGAGTCTATGTGTGTTTCTGCACATGAGATGGGTCTCTTGAATACAGCACCCTGATGGGTCTTGACTCTTTATCCAATTTGCCAGTCTGTGTCTTTAAATTGGAGCATTTAGCCCATTTACATTTAAGGTTAGTATTGTTATGTGTGAGTTTGATCCTGTCATTATGATGTTAGCTGGTTATTTTGCTCATTAGTTGATGTAGTTTCTTCCTAGTATTGATGGTCTTTACACTTTGGCATGTTTTTGCAGTGGCTGGTACTGGTTGTTCCTTTCCATGTTTAGTGCTTCCTTCAGGATCTCTTGTATGGCAGGCCTGGTAGTGACATCTCTAAACATTTGCTTGTCTATAAAGGATTTTATTTCTCCTTCACTTATGAAACTTAGTTTGGCTGGATATGAAATTCTAGGTTGAAAATTCTTTTCTTTAAAAATGTTGAATATTGGCCCCCACTCTCTTCTGGCTTGTCCAGTTTCTGCCGAGAGATCCGCTTTTACTCTGATGAGCTTCCCTTTGTGGGTAACCCAACCTTTCTCTCTGGTTGTCCTTAACATTTTTTCCTTCATTTCAATTTTGGTTGATCTGACAATTTTGTGTCTTGGATTTGCTCTTCTCGAGGAGTATCTTTATGGCGTACTCTGTATTTCCTGAATTTGAATGTTCACCTGCCTTGCTAGGTTGGGTAATCTCTCCTGGATAATATCCTGCAGAATGTTTTCCTACTTGGTTCCATTCTCCCTGTCATTTTCAGATACACAAATCAGACATAGATTTGGTCTTTTCACATAGTCCCATATTTCTTGGAGGTTTTGTTCACTTCTTTGTACTCTTTTT
The DNA here is from genome assembly GCF_002776525.5 of Piliocolobus tephrosceles. Taxonomy (NCBI): domain Eukaryota; kingdom Metazoa; phylum Chordata; class Mammalia; order Primates; family Cercopithecidae; genus Piliocolobus; species Piliocolobus tephrosceles. The sequence continues at coordinate 76,682,338 of NC_045445.1, forward strand.
TCTCTAAACTTCTCTTCTCGCTTCATTTCATTCATTTGATCTTCCATCACTGATACCCTTTCTTTCAGTTGGTCAAATTGGTTACTGAAGCTTGGGCATTTGTCACTTAATTCTCGTGCCATGTTTTTCAGCTCTACCAGGTCATTTAAGGACTTGTCTACATTGGTTATTCTAGTTAGCCATTCGTCTAATCTTTTTTCAAGATTTTTAGCTTCTTTGTGATGCATTCAAACCTCCTCCTTTAGCTCTGAGAAGTTTGATCACCTGAAGCCTTCTTTTCTCAACTTGTCTAAGTCATTCTCCCCCCAGCTTTGTTCCATTGCTGGAGCGGAGCTGTGTTCCTTTGAAGGGGGAGAGATGCTCTGATTTTTAGAATTTTCAGCTTTTCTTCTCTGTTTTCTTACCCATCTTTGTGGTTTTGTCTATGTTTGGTCTTTGATGGTGGTGACGTGTGGATAGGATTTTGGTATGGATGTCCTTTCTGTTTGTTAGTTTTCCTTCTAACAGTTAGGACCCTCAGCTGCAGGTTTGTTGGAGTTTGCTGGAGGTCCACTCCAGACCCTGTTTGTCTGGGTATTAGCAGTGGAGGCTGCAGAAGAGTGAATATTGCTGAACATCAAATGTTGCTGCCTGATCAGTCCTCTGGAAGGTTCATCTCAGAGGGGTACCCTGCCTTGTGAAGTGTTAGTCTGCCCTGACTGGGGGTGTCTCCTAGTTAGGCTACTTGGGGGTCAGGGACCCACTTGAGGAGGCAGTCTGTCTGTTCTCATATCTCAAACTCCATGCTGGGAGAACCTCTACTCTCTTCAAAGCTGTCAGACAGGGACATTTAAATCTTCAGAGGTTTCTGCTGCCTTTTGTTTGGCTATACCCTGTCCCCAGATGTGAAGTCTACAAAGTCCGCAGGTCTCCTTGAGCTGCAGTGGACTCCACCCAGTTTGAGCTTCCCCGGCAGCTTTGTTTACCTACTGAAGCCTCAGCAATGGTGGGCGCCACTCCCCCAGCCTCACTGCTGCCTTGCAGTTTGATCTCAGACTGCCGTGCTAGCAATGAGGGAGGCTCCGTGGGCATGGGACCCTCCAAGCCAGGCATGGAATATAATCTCCTGGTGTGCTGTTTGCTAAAACCCTTGGAAAAGCACAGTATTACAGTGGGAGTGACCCGATTTTCCAGGTGCTATGTGTCACAGTTTCCCTTGGCTAGGAAAGGGAATTCCCTTACCCCCTGTGCTTCTCAGATGAGGCAATGCCTCGCCCTGCTTCAACTCTTGCTCAGTGGGCTGCACCCACTGTCCTGCACCCATTGTCCTCCACCCACTGTCTGACATGCCTCAGTGAGATGAACCCAGTACCTTCGTTGGAAATGCAAAAATCACCCTATTTGGCCATCTTGGAACCTCTCTACGTAGTATTCTCTATTGGTAGTTTGTGTTTCTGTGGAGTTGGTGGTGATATCCCCTTTATAATTTTTTATTTTGTCTATTTGATTCTTCTCTCTCTTATTCTTTATTAGTCTAGCTAACCTTCTATCTATTTTGTTAGTTTCTTCAAAAAGCCAGCACCTGGATTCATAGATATTTTGGAGGTTTTTTCATGTCTCTGTCTCCTTCAATTCTTCTCTGATCTTAGTTATTTCTGCCTTCTGCTAGCTTTTAGATTAGTTTGCTCTTGCATCTCTAGCTCTTTTAATTGTGATGTTAGGATGTCGATTTGAGATCTTTCTAGGTTTCTAATGTGGGTATTTTAGTGCTGTAAATTTCCCTGTTAACACTGTTTTATCTGTGTCCCAGAGATTCTGGTACATTGTCTCTTTTTTTTATTCATTTCAAAGAACTTCTTGATTTCTGCCTTAATTTCATTATTTACCCAGGGGTCATTCAAAAGCAAGTTGTTCAATTTCCATGTAATTGTGTGGTTTTGAGTGAGTTTTTTAATCCTGAGATCTAATTGATTGCACTGTGCTCTGAGAGACTGTTTGTTATGATTTCAGTTCTTTTGCATTTGCTGAGTGGTTTACTTTCAATTATGTGATCAATTTTATTTTATTTTATTTCCAATTTTCTGTTCTTTTTTAAATTTTCATTTTTATTTATTTATTTATTTAATTTTTCCATAAGTTTTTGGGTTACAAATGATATTTGGTTACATGAGTAAGTTCTTTAGCGGTGATTTGTGAGATTTTGATGCACCCATTCCCTGAGCAGTATACACTGCACCATATTTGCAGTTTTTTATCTCTTGTCCCTCTCTCACTCTTACCAAGTCCCCAAAGTCCATTATTTCATGTTTATGCCTTTGCATCCTTATAGCTTAGCTCCCACATATCAGTGAGAACATACGATGTTTGGTTTTCCATTCTTGAGTTACATCACTTGGACTAATAGTCTCTAATCTCATCCAAGTCACTGGAAAATGCTGTTTATTCATTCCGTTTATGGTCACGATTCTGCAATTGTGAATTTTGCTGCTATAAAAATGCATGTGCAGAATTTTTTTTGAGCAATAACTTCTTTTCCTCTGGGTAGATACCCAGTAGCAGCATTGCTGGATCAAATGGTAGTTCTACTATTAGTTTTTAAAGCAATCTCCACACTGTTTTCCATAGAGGTTGTACTAGACTACATTCCCACCAGCACTGTAGAAGTGTTACCTGATTGCCGCATTCATGGTAACATTTACTGTTTTTTGATTATGGCCATTCTTGCAGGAGTAATGCAGTATTGCATTGTGGCTTTGATTTGCATCTCCCTGATCATTAGTCATGTTAAGCTTTTTTTTTTTTATATGTTTGTTGGCCATTTGTATATCTTCTTTTGAGAATTTTCTACTCATGTCCTTAGTCCACTTTTTGATGGGATTGTTTGTTTGTTTTTCTTACTGATTTGTTTGAGTTCATTTTAGATTCTGGATATTAATTCTTTGTCAGATTTATAGATTGTGAAGATTTTCTCCCACTCTTTGGTCTCTTTACCCTCCTGACTGTTCTTTTTGCTGTGCAAAAGCTCTTTAGTTTATTTAGGTCCCAGCTATTTATCTTTGGTTTTTTTGTATTTGCTTTTGGGTTCTTAGTCACGAAATCCTTGCCTAAGTCGTTGTCTAGAAGAATTTCTCCAGTGTTTTCTTCTAGAATTTCTATAGTTTCAGGTCTTAGGTTAAAGTCCTTAATTCATCTTGAGTTGATTTTTGTATAAGGTGAGAGATGAGGATTCAGTTTCATTCTCCTACATGTGGCTAGCTAATTATCCTAGCACCATTTGTTGAAAAGGGTGTCTTTCCCCACTTTGTTTTTGTTTACTTTGTTGAAGACCAATTGGCTGTAAGTATTTGGGTGTATTTCTTGGTTATTTATTCTGTTCCATTGGTCTACGTGCCTATTTTTATTCCAGTACCTAGCTGTTTTGGTGGCTATGGCCTTATAGTATAGTTTTAAATCAGGTAGTGTGATGCCCCCAGATTTGTTCTTTTCACTTGTTTCACTTTGGCTATGTGAGCTTTTATTTTGGTTTTGTATGAATTTTAGAATTGTTTTTTCTTACTCTGTGAAGAATGATGGTGGTATTTTGATGGGGATTCCATTGAATTTGTAGATTGCTTTTGGCTGTATGGTCATTTTCACAATATTGATTCTACCCCTCTCTGAGCATGGGATGTGTTTCCATTTGTTTGTGTCATCTATAATTTCTTTCAGCAATGTTTTGGAGTTTTCCTTGTAAAGGTCTTTCAACTCCTTTTTAAGGTATATTCCTAAGTATTTTATATATTTTTTGCAGCTATTGTAAAAGGGGTTGAGTTCTTGATTTGATTCACCACTTGGTCGTTGTTGGTGTATAGAAGAGCTACTGATATTTGAACATTAATCTTGTATCTGGAAACTTTGCTGAATTGTTTTATCAGTCCCTGGAGCTTTCTAGAGGAGTCCTTTGGGTTTTCAAGGTAAAAAATCATATCATCAGCAACAGGGACAGTTTGAGTTTCCCTTTTCCTATTTGGATGCCTTTCATTTCTTTCTCTTGTTTGATTGCTCTGAGTAGGACTTCCAGTACTACGTTGAAGAAAAGCAGTGACAGCGGGCATCTTTGTTTTGTTCCCGTTCTTAGGGGGAATGCTATCAACATTTCCCCATTCAGTATTATGTTGGCTGAGGGTTTGTCACAGATGGCTTTTATTGCATTAAGTTATGTTCCTTGTATGCCGATATTGCTGAGAACTTTAATCATAAAGGGATGCTGAATTTTGTCAAATGTTTTATTTAGATCTATTGAGATAATCTTGTGATTTTTGTTTTTAATTCTGTTTATGTGATGTATCACATTTATTGAGTTCATAGGTTTAACCGTCCCTGCATTCCTGGTATGAAACCCACTTGATCTGGTGGATTATCTTTTTGTTAAGTTGTTGGATTCGATTAGCTATTATTTTGTTAAGGATTTTAACATCTATGTTAAAGATATTGGTCTTTAGTTTTCTATTTTAGTTATGTCCTTTCCTGGTTTTTGTATTAGGGTGATGCTGGCTTCACAGAACATGAATTAGGGAGGGTTCCTTTTTTCTCTCTCTTGTGGAATATTATCAAAAGGATTGGTACCAATTCTTCTTTGAATGTCTGGTAGAATTCTGCTGTGAATCCACCTGGTCCTGGATTTTTTTTTGTTCGTAATTTGTAAATTACCATTTCAAACTTGCTGCTTGTTATTGGTTTGCTCAGGGTATCAATTTCTTCCTGATTTAAGTTAGGGGGGTTGTATTTTCCTAGTAACTTTTTCATCTCCTGTAGGTTTTCTAGTTTATGTGTGTTAAGGTGTTCATAGTAGCCTTGAATGATCTTTTGTATTTCAGTGGTCTCAGTTGTAATATCTCCCGTTTTATTTGTTAGTGAGGTTATTTGGATTTTCTCTCTTTTTTTCTTGGTTAATCTTGCTAATGGTCTATCAATTTTGTTTATCATTTTAAAAAGCCAGCTTTTTGTTTCATTTATCTTTTGTATTGTTTTCTTGTTTCAATTTCATTTAATTCTGCCCTGATCTTGGTTGTTTCCTTTCTTCTGCTGGGTTTGGCTTTGGTTTGTTCTTGTTTCTCTAGTTTCTTGTGGTGTGACCTGATATTGTCTCTTTGTGCTCTTTCAGAGTTTTTGATGTAGGCATTTAGGGCTATAAATTTTCCTCTTAGCACCACGTTGGCTGTATCCCAGAGGTTTTTATAGGTTGTGTCACTGTTGTCATTCAGTTCAAGGAATTTTTAAATTTTCATCTGGATTTTGTTTTTGACCCAATGCTCATTCAGGAGCAGGTTATTTAATTTCTATGTAGTTGAATGGTTTTGGAGATTCCTTTTGGGGTTGATTTTCAGTTTTATTTCACTGTGGTCTGAGAGAATGCTTGATATAATTTCAGTTTTCTTAAATTCTTTGAGTCTCATTTTATGGCCTATCATATGGTCTATCTTGGAGAAATATCCATGTGCTGTTGAATAGAATATGCATTCTGTGGCTGTTGGATGAAATGTTCTGTATATATCTGTTAAGTCCATTTGTTCCAAAATATAGTTTAAATCCATTGTTTCTTAGTTGACTTTCTGCCTTTATGACCTGTCTAGAGCTGTCAGTAGAGTACTGAAGTCACACAGTATTATTGTGTTGCCTTCTATCTTAAATCTTAGGTCTGTTAGTAATTGTTTCATAAATTTGGGAGCTCCAGTGTTAGGTGCATATATGTTTAGGATTATGATATTTTCTTGTTGGATGAGGCCTTTTACTATTATATACTTTACACACACACACACACACACACACACACACACACACACATATATATATATATATATGTCTCTTTTAACTGCTATTGCTTAAAGTTTGATTTGTCTGATGTAAGAATAGCTACTCCTGGTCACTTTGGTGTTCATTTGCCTGAAATGCCTTTTTCCACTCCTTTACTTTAAGTGTTTGTGAGTCCTTATGTGTTAGGTAAATTTCCTGAAAGCAACAGATAGTTAATTGGTGAGTTCTTATCCCTTCTGCAGTTCTGTATCTTTTTTTTCTTTTTTTCTCTTTTTTATTTTTTATTATTATACTTTAAGTTCTAGGGTACATGTGCATACGTGCAGGTTTGTTACATATGTATACTTGTGCCATGTTGGTGTGCTGCACCCATCAACTCGTCAGCACCCATCAATTCATCATTTATATCATGTATAACTCCCCAATGCAATCCCTCCC
>NC_045445.1:76693547-76723188 GCF_002776525.5 Piliocolobus tephrosceles
TAGTTAGCTCTTCTTGTTGAATTGTGCCCTTTGCCATTACATAAGCCCTTTTTTGTCTTTTTTGATCTTTGTTGGTTTAAAGTCTATTTTGTCAGAGACTAGGATTGCAACCTCTGCTGTTTTTTTGCTTTCCATTTGTCTGGTAAATTTTCCTCCTTCCCTTTATTTTGAGCCTATGTGTGTCTTTGTACATGAGATGGATCTTCTGAATACAACATATTGATGGGTCTTGAGTCTTTATCCAATTTGCCAGTCTCTGTCTTTTAATTTGGGGCATTTACTCCATTTACATTTAAGCTTAGTGTTTTTATGTGTGAATTTGATTCTGTCATCATGATGCTATCTGGCTACCACACTAGTTGATGCAGTTTCTCCATAGTGTCATTGGTCCTTATATTTTGGTGTGTTTTTGCAGTGGCTGGTACTGATTTTTCCTTTCCATATTTCGTGCTTCTTTCAGCAAGGCAGGTTTGGTAGTAACAAAATCCCTCAGCATTTGCTTGTCTGCAAAACATTTTATCTCTCCTTTGCTTATGAGGCTTACATTGGCTGAATATGAAATTCTGCGTTGAAAATTCTTTTCCTTAAGAATGTTGAATATTGGCCCCAGTCTCTTCTGGCTTGTAGAGTTTCTGCTGAGAGGTCTGCTGTTAGTCTGATGGTCTTCATTTTGTAGGTAACCTGGGCTTTCTCTCTCTCTTCCCTTAATATTTTTTCTTTCATTTCACCCTTGGACAGTCTGATGGTTATGTGTCTTGTGGTTGATCTTCTCGTGGAGTATCTAATGCTGTTCTCTGTATTTCTGGAATTTGCATGTTGGCCTGTCTTGCTAGGTGGGGGAAATTCTCCTGGATGATATCCTGAAGTGTGTTTTCCAGCCTGTTTCCATTCTCCCCGTCTCCTTCAATCATTTCTAGTCAATCATAGTTTCAGTCTTTTTATTATTTCCCATATTTCTTGGAGACTTAGATTGTCCCATTTCATTCTTTTTTCTCTAATCTTGTCTACATGCCTTATTTCAGCAAGGTGGTCTTCAAAGTCTGAGATTCTTTCTTCCACTTGGTTGATTCAGCTATTGACATTTGTGTATGCTTCATTAAGTTCTCATGCTGTGCTTTTTGGCTCCATCAGATTATTTATGTTCCTCTCTAAACTGGCTATTCTAGGTAGCAGATCCTCTAACCTTTCATCAAGGTTCTTAGCTTATTTGTGTTGGGTTAGAACATGCTCCTTTAGCTCAGTAGTTTTTTATTACCCATATCCTGAAACCTTCTTCTGTCAGTTCATCCATCTCATCTTTTTTCCAGTTCTGCACCCTTGCTGGAGAGGCATTGTGACCATTTGGAGGAGAAGAGACACTCTGACATTTTTGGTTTTCAGCATTATTTTGTTGATTCTTTCTCATCTTTGTGAGTTTGTCTAGTTTCAATATTTGAGGCTGCAGACTCTTGAATGGGGTTTTTGTGGGGACTTTTTTATTGTTGATGCTCTAATTGTTACTGTTTGTCTATTTTTCTTTCAATGGTCAGTTGTGCTGCTGTGGTTTGTTGGGAGTTTACTTCATGCCCTATTCATCTGATCTGCTCCCATGCTTGGAGATGTCTCTCAAAAAGCCTGGGAAACAGCAAAGATTCTCCTTTGTTCCTGCTCCTTCTTCTGGGATCTCTGACCTTGAGAGTCACCAACCTTATGCCAGTAGGATCATTTCTGTATGGAATGTCTGAAAACCCCTGTTAGAGGATCTCACCAAGTTGGGTGGCATGGGGAACAGGACCCATTTAACAAGGCACTTTGTCCCTTGGTCGAGGGTGTGTAGTTTGCTTGGGGGAAACCCACTCATCTGGGCTGCCCCGGATTCCTCAGAACTACCGCGAAGAAAGGCTAAGTCTGCTGGTCTGCAGAGACTGTGGCCACCACTCTCCCTAGGGGCTCAGGCCCAGGCAGATCTGGGTTCTCTCCCTGAGCCTCTGACTGGAGTTGTTGGAGTTTCTGCAGGAGCCACACCCAGTGAGGATGGATGGTTCAGGGTCAGACTTGAAAAGGTGCTTTGGCTGGAGTGTGCCACAGCTGGTGTGTTGGGTTTTGGAGAATGCCTCTTGGGACCAAGCCATCCAGCCTCCTTGGCTCCAGCATGGGAGAAGCAGGACCTGGATCTATAGAGATGGATGCTGCCCTCCCCCCATCCAGGGAGATTAGTGTATTAGGTAGTTATGAGTCCCAGTGCTGGCTGCTGCCCCTCACCCAAGGCGCTCATGCAGCTTATGCAGCAGGCAGCCGCAGCTAGGGTGCTGGCTGTCCCTTTCCCTGTGAGCTTGGCAGGTTTAAGCGGATTTCAGTTGAGAGGCTGTTTAGAATCTGCCTTGCTCCAGGCTTGGGACCCTGGCCCCAGTGTTGTGAGGTTGTGAGTGAGATCTTCCAATCCATGGGTTGCACATTTCCTTGGAAAAAGCACAGTTTCCTCAGCTGGGTAGCACACTCATTCACTGCATCCTTTGGCTGGGGGTTGGGGGCTCCCCTGTCCCATGTGGCTCTCAGGTGGGTTACCACACCACACTGCTCTTTCTTTCTCTCTATGGATCATGCCAGCTGCCTAGTCAGTTCTGATAAGAGAACCTGGATGCCTTGGTTGCTGGTGAAGGATTCACGTGGTAATTATGGTTCTTTTCGATAGGAGCCTCTGATCGCCACTGTTTTTAGTCAGCCATCTTGACCCCCACAAATTGTCTTTGTGTTACCTTTTGATAACCACAGCCACTTCTCCCTGTCTCCATTTCTGACCCCATAAACTACTAATCTGTGTTCTGTATCTCTATAGTTTTGCCATTTTGAGGATGTTATATAAATGGAATCATATTATGTGTGACATTTTGGGATTGGCTCTTTTTACTTAGCATAATGCCCTTGAGATCTATTCAGGTTGTTGCATTTATCAATAGTTTGTTGCTTTTTATTGCTGTGGATTATTCTATGTTATGCATACAACACCACTGTTTATCTAATAATTTACTTAGTGCAGGACATTTTGTTAGTTTTAAGTTTTTAGCTATTAAGAATAAAGCTGATATGAACAATCATGTATAGGTATTTTTGTAGAAATACATTCTTATTTGTATGGCATGAGTACCCTGGAGTCACCCTCCTTTGTTTATAACTGCCTTAAATGTTTTTTCTGCATACATTGAGAACCGCCTCAGAGAGTGCTACACTTATGTTTCAACCATCAAATTAAACTCCTGAGGAGACAGAGTGCTTACCCTCTTGATGTTTCCTTTTCTTTCTTGAGGCTCGAAGACTTCTTTCTTTTTTTCACCATTTTCTTTCTCTTTAGAGAACTTCCTTTCGCCCTTCTTTTAGGGTAGCTCTACTGATGACAAATTATTTATTTTTCTTCACCTGAGGATGTTTCCATTTCCCCTTCTTTCCTGAAGGATATTTTTGCTGGATATAGAATTCAACACTCCCAAGACTAGATAATAATTTCCTGTAGCATTCCTCTTCTTTCAAAATACTCATTATATTCTCTTGTGTCATGCCTATTTCCACCATAAGGCTAGTGATTCTCAGTCTAGGCTGAACACTAAAAATTCTAATGTCAGCCTGTATCCCAGATGAGTTAAATAATAATTCCTGGGGTGGGGGCTTAGACATTAGTATTTAAGAAATGCTTTTCTAAGTGATTTCAATGTGCAGCCAGGAGTGAGATCCAGTGTTCAAGCCAAGCTCTGTCTTAGTTATAGCTGGATAACTATTACCTAGCTTGGTGCCTTGTGTGTAGTTTGTTCTAATTCAATATTTGTTGAAATAAATTAAGTATAATAGATGTTATAATAATAAACATTTATAGATCCATATTAGTTTAAATAGGGTCTCATCATATTGAAGAGATTCAATTCAATAGTCCAGTACTGTAAACTTTGTTGAGACATACTGCATAATGTGTGTTGGGTGTATTAAATTCAATATGTTACACATTCTGACATTGAGCATCCCATACTGTAGAGGGGACGATGGACCCGTGAACAGGTAATTAATACACAGTAGTTAGTGGAAGCCATAAAATATTGTGGAAGGTACATGGAAAAAGAAGGCAGACATTAAATCTGTCTGGGTGGTGGATCAAGAGAAATGTAAACACATTCTCTTAGAACATCTTGGCAAAGAGGCAGAGAGCTCAGATAATGAAATAATTGGTCTCAGATGGATTCTTTCCTAAGTAGGAGAGATTTAGTACCCTCAAGGACGAGAATGCTACAGCCTTGGTTGACAGAGACTTGGTGCTTAAAACCTGTTGGGATCTCCTAGGAGCTTTTGTATCTGTTGTTGGACTCCTCAGAAAAAGTGCATGATGTCATCAGAGTGGGGATTTCTACCCTGATTTAACAGAGGAAGAAAGCAAGGTTTAGAGAGGTTAAATTATTTTTTCCAATGTTATGTGGCCAGTTAATGAGAATGCAAGGACTAGAATCTAGGTCTCCTGACTTTCAGTCGAATGTGGTTTTTGAAGGGGCAGTCAATAGATTAATCTGATTTCATGGATCTGAGACACAGTGGAAAAGAAGGTTGGAAAATAAGTTTGGGCCAACTTACTGAGGGTCTCACATTCAGCATAAGGTAATTTTTACCTTTTCTGGTAGGCAATGGAAAGCTATGAAAAGATTTTGAGAAGTGGCACTGACTGTGCCTGTTGACTGGTCATCTTGTCACTTCAGCACTCACTGGCACTTAAGACAAAGTTGACAAGTTATTTTTACACCCCTATCAGCAAGTCAGAACTTGGTAGTTTGTGGTCAAACTGTTTATATACTCTCTTTTAACAGTTTTTTCCTCAGCTATCTTTTGCTTTAAGGGCATTCCAGTCATTTCCATCTTTCCTCTATTAGTGGCCAACCTTCAAGGAGCCCTGGTGTGTCCCTCCCATTCAATCTGCCTAAATGAAAAACTTGGTTTCTCTAATTCTGAAATCAGACCCAGTCAAAGAAGCAGACACAGTCGCTTTGGACATGGAACACTGAAATGGCGATTAATCTTCTTCCTGAACATTCTTGTCAAATGCTTGCTTTCTTCATTTCTCAAAAAACATCTGGCATGCAGCTTTACCCTCTTCTCCTTCCTACATGTTACTTAATGCATCCCCCTCTTGTCTTTTGTCTTCTATTTTTGCTACTTGGGGAAGAAATTCTAAAAGCAAGATTAAGATGTCAATGAGCCAGATGCCTGGTATTGCCTCCTAGATCCTCTCTACAGCCTTGTGAGGAAGGGCAGGTTAGAGATTATCCCTATTTTACTAAAAGAGAGGAAATAATGCATCAAAAATCACCTAAAGTTAAAGAGGACAAAAATGTGAGGAAAAGATCCAGAGTTTTTTGATAGCCTGAAAAGTTCTCTGCCCTGCATACCATGATTTTAAAGATACAGACACTGAGGTTCAGAAAGCTTAGGTAAACTGATGAAGGTTACAGGTAGAGCCAGTAAGTTGTGGTTTCAGAATCTAACATATTTTTGTTCCTTATTCTGCCTTGCTCTTCTCCATTCTCTGTGGGTCAAGTTGCTTCCTTGATTAGTTCCTTTAAGAAAACAGTATTATAAGAGGTCCTACAGTAAAAAAAAGTTTGTGTTTTAACTCTTCATACCATTATGCATATCATTATAGTATGGTATTTCCACACAATTATAGAAAGAGTTAAGATACAAACTATTGTATACTGCAGGAATTCTTATAATACTGCTTTCTTTATTTTGCTTGTTTTGATTTTTGTTTTAAATTTTTTATTTTGACATAATTTTAGGCTCACAAAAAATGCAGAAATTGTACAGAGAGTTTTCTTCACCAAGTTTCCCTCAGTGATAACATCTTACAAAGTCATGGCTCATTTTCAAAACCAGGAAACCTACATGAGTACAATATTATTGACTGAACAACATACCTCTGTTATGGCCTGACTTGTACCCCCCACAATTTATATTTGAAACCATAACCCCCAGTGCAACTGTATTTGAGGAAAGGGACTTTAAGAAGGTAATTAAGGCTAAACAAGGTAATATGAGTGGGGTCCTAATCAGAAAGAACTGGTGTCCATATGAGAAGAGGAAGAGACACCCACCTCCACTCCACAAGCACAGAATAAAGGCCATGTGAGGACATAGAGAAAAGGTGGCCATTTATAATCTAGAAAGAGGGGCCTTAGAAGAAATCAACTGTGGCATCTTTATCTTGGACTTCTAGACTCCAGAGCCATGAGAAAATAAATGTCTGTTGTTTAAGTGACCCTATTTGTAGTATTTTGTTATGGTAGCCTGAGTAGACTAATCCAATCTCATTCTACTTCACTAGTTATTATTAAGATTATTGTTAAATTTTTTTATATATTCAGAGAGTAGAAGTGTGGATTTCTTATATGCATATGTTGTGTAATGTAGTCAACAAGTTTTTAATGTATGAATTTCTTTTTTGGCATGAAGTCCTATATTAGTTTTCTGGAACTACCATAAACAAAATGCCACTGGCTAGGTGGCTTAAACAACATACATTCAGAGATGGCCAAGATGGTCAACTAGAAATAGCTAGTGTGTGTGACTCTCATGAAGAGGAATAGAAAGGGTGAGTAAATACAGCACCTTCAACTGAAACATCCAGGTACTCACATTGGAACTAATTAAGGAAACAACTTGATGCCCAGAGAATGGAGAAAAGCAAGGCAGAATGACAGCCCACACAGGAGTGACATGGAGACGAGGGAATCTCCCCCACCCAGGGAAGCAGTGAGTGAATGTGCCAACCTAGAAACCCACACTTCTCCCATAGATCTTTGCAACCCTTAGGAGATTCCCTTATGAACCCACTCCACCAGGGCCTTTGGTATGACACACAGAACTATGTGGAGTCTTGGCAGAGCAGCCAATCAGGTACGTGTGTAGATATGGGAGCCTTAGATATTCGGGCTTTCTGGGCTTCCCAGCAAAAGTAGCTGCAACTCTGGCAAAGCAGGTTAGACTCATGTGCATAACCCTAGGAAAGAGGCTGAATCCAGGGGGCTGAGCAGAACAATCTGCAAGCCCCACTTCCATGGCACCTCACAGAATAAGACCCACTCGATTGGATTTCCAGATAGCCACAGATAGCGATGTTACACCTCCCTGCAATGGAGCTCCCAGCATGGGGACTGAGATGCCATCTTTGCTGTTTGGGAGATTTAGCCATTCCAGCCTTCAGGCTTTGGAGAGTCCAAGCCAACTGGGGGCAGAGGTGGTCTTCTCAGCCAGCACAGCTACTCTTTGAAAATGTGACCAGACTGTTGTCTAAAGTGGATTCCCAATCCTGTTCCTCCTCACAGAGTGACATCTCCCAACTGGGGCCTCCAGCCATCCTTGTCGGTGTTCTCTGGCCAACAGAGTTTTGAAACCTCTCTGTGATGGAGCTCCTAGAGAGAGGGGTCTGCCACCATCTTTGCTGTTTGGGTGACTTAATCATTCCAGCTTTGGGGCTTTGGAGTGTCTGAGGTGACTGGAGGCTGAAGCAGACTCCCAGCACAGCACAGCTGCTCTATGAAAACCTGGCCAGACTGCTTTTTAAAGTGGGCCCTCAAAGCTTAGGTTTAGGGCCTTGTTACTTTTGTCTCTCAAATTTATATTCCTTCATTATCTTCTGCACCTCTTGAAAACAACACAGATTCCTCCTTCTCTTTTTCCCTTTTCTCACTTATCTAGGCTAAATGATTTAATACTGCATTTCATAATATTTTATGTCATTCTTGAATCATTTAATGTCTCTAAGGGTTACTTCCTTAACTAGATCATGAGTTCTTTGACAATTTATGCATGGTGCCATACCTTTTTTCTATCTGCTGTGATCCTTGGACATAGACTGTGAGCTACTTGAGGCCTTATTTTCCTTTGTCTCCTCAGCACTTATTGCAGTACCTAACAGTGGAGCTATTCAATAAAGCAAATATTTAATGAAAAAAATAATAATAATAAAGTGGGCCCTCAATCCCATTTCTTCTCACTGGGTGAAAGCTCCCAACCAGGGTCTCCAGCCACTTCCTACAGGTGTGTTTGAGCTGGCAGCAGGTCTGCACCTCCCTGAGATGGAACTCTCAGAGGGAGAGGTAGGCTGCCATCTTTGCTGTTTCACAGCCTTCACTGGTGACTAGGGATGGGAGCAGACCCCCGCATACCGCAGCAGCCCTACGGAAAAGTGGCCAGACTGTTATGTGGGTGCCTGTTTCCATACCTCCTCACTAAGCAGGTCCTTCATGCCTGGGTTCCAGTTGTAACTCTGCAACTCCCTGGACAGAGCCTCCAGGGGCAACTGAAAGCCTCTGCCACTACATCTTCAGTGGAACTGTCCTTGCTACCCTCAGACTAATGAAGGAACAAAGATCCCAAGTGCTTTATCTGCATGTCCAACAAGCTGCAGTCCACCCAAGGAAGGGAGGCCATTTCATCTCATACGGGATCCACACAGCCCCCACTGCTCATCACCAGACAGGGAAACCCTGGCTTGAGCTTTCATCACAGACTTTTTATCCTGGGCTGGTTGCACTGAGCAATTGCTGACCCACATCTCTTTGTGGTGGAGCCCCTGGGAGACAAGCAAAGTGGTGGAGCAGCAAGCCAGCTGCTGTGAAACACAGAGGTTTTGATACAGGAGTACCTTTAGTGAAGCATGGCCAGGGATGGCCATCCTTTTATGCTCTACTTGTTTCCATAAGATACTTTTGCCCTAGGGGAACTGTCAGGTCTTATCTCTGCAGGGCAGTCTGGCACATCAGATGGGGCTTGTCCGACCTGAGCACTGCTCAATTTCTTGGCCTCTCCCAGGGCTGCATCCCAGCCATGCCTGCTTACAGGGGAGTCTCAGGTGCCCTAGGGGCCTATGCCATAGCTTCTGTGCTGGCAGACTATGTCTGATCAGTGGAGAGCTCCAGCAAGGTGGCCCCTATGGACGTGCATCAGCTCACATGTTTCTTCCCCATACTGCAGCTTCCCCTGGCCCCACAACAACACCCCACCTCATCTTGCTGGTGTGTCTGCACAGGCGGGCTTTCTTTTGCTTGCCTCACCAGCATGTGGGAGTGCAGTATGCCCCACCACCCTCACTGACCGCTATTGCTGACAGAGCTTTTGCAGGTGCAGAGCCATCTAGCTCCACCCCTGCCAGCACCCTACCCTTGTGCTGATGCTGCACAGAGAACAGGAGATCCTTCCATACACTGAGCAATTACATTTGCTTGTGGGGCAGAGAAGGGAACCAGACCTGCACTGGCCAGCACCCCACCCCAAGCCAACACTACCTCCAGTGCAACAGCACACACTGTTTCTAGCAGGGACCCCCACTCTATTCTGCAAAGATTTGGTTTCTTTACATAATTCCATACTTCTCACAGATTTTGTTCATTCCTTTTCATTCTTTTTTCTCTATTCTTGTCTGCCTATCTTTATTCAGAAAGCCATTCTTCAATCTCTGAGATTCTTCCCCTGCTTGGCCTATTCTGCTATTAATACTTTTGGTTGGATTATAAAGTTCTTGCAGTGTGTTTTTCAGCTCTATGAGGTCAGATACGTTCTTCTCTACACTGGCTATTTTGTCGGTCAGCTCCTGCAATGTTTTATCATAATTTTCAACTTCCTTGCATTGGGTTAAAACATACTCCTGTAGCTCAATGAAATTCTTTTCTATCCACATTCTGAATTTTACTTATGTAATTTCTGCCATCTCAACCTCAGCCTGGTTCAAAATCCTTGCTGGAGAGATGATGCTGTCATTTGGAGGAAAGAAGACATTCTGGCTTTTTGAGTTTTCAGTGTTATTGTGCTGATTCATTCTCATCTTTGTGGGCTTATCTACCTTCAATCTTTGAGATTGCTGACCATTTAATGGTTTCCCCCCCTTATCCTATTTGATAACCTTGAGTGTTTGACTGTGGTATAAAAGGGATTCATATGACTGGTTTTGTTTCTGGGAGATTTTAGGAAGCCAATGCTCAACTCCTAACTACTTGACGGCATGTTGTAACTGGGGGGGCCTCATGATGGGTCTTGATGTTCTTTGGCTCCTCAGCATTTGGAGTCCACTGCACTTGGGGTGTGAGATGCAGCAGCTTTCGCAGAGTGCTAGCAGATGCAGATGTACCTGCATCCCTCTAGACATTCACCACAGTGGTAGAGGCAAGGCATCTCCAGTCACCTTCTACAGGTGCTTCTGGGCTGACAACAGGTCTGTACCTCTCTGTGATGGAGCTCTCAGAGGGAGCAGTAGGCTGACCTACATCAGCAGGCTGCTATAGTAAACAGCTGGCTTACTCCTGGGGTGGAGTCCCCAGGAGTAAAGCAAGTGATCATTGGCCACAACCAGTACAAGGATCTCTTCCTCTGCTGTCTTTAAGCTGGGGAAGAAATATAAACACTGAGATTGCCCCAGGGCTGCAATGTGAAGCCCAGGAGTGCCAAGTCATGAACTACAGCCAGCACACAAGGGGGAGAGAAACCCACACTTTCAGAGCACTGAAAGGGAACATGACTACAACTGTTAGTAAACATAGGGGAGCCAAACCACTAAGCAAAGGTCTGCCAACTGACCAATAAGCCTAAGTGTTACCTACTGGATTACACCCCAAAGTTTCATAACCAAAAATAACTTATTGACATACTCCCCCTGAAACCAGAGACAAAAAGTCAGCTTCAAATAAATACCCTACACAAAGCTTCAGCCCAGTGAAAACATCACAGAAAAGAACTCTATTGACTGTACTCAATTTACACTGCAGTTAAAGGAACACTCACACAGAGACAATACAGAATCAACGCAAGAACTTTGATAACTTAAATGCCCAGAGTGTCATATGTCCTTCAAATACTGCACCATTCTTCAACAAGAGTTCTTAATCAGGCCAAACTGGCTGGAATGACAGAAACAATTCAAAATATGGACAAGTAGAAAGGTCATTGAGATTCAGGAGGATGGCAAAACCCAATCCAAGGAAAATAAGAATCACAGTAAAGTGGTACAGGAGCTGAAGGATAAAATAGCTAGTACAAAAGAGTCTAATGGGTCTGACAGAGCTGAATAACACAAGATTTCACAATGCAGTCACAAATATTAACAGAAGAATAAGCCACGCAGAGGAAAGAACCTCAAAACTTGAAGACTGGTTATCTGAATAGGATAGTTAGACAAAAAAAAAAAAAAAAAAAAAAAAAAAGAAAAAGAAAAAATAAAAAGGAATGAACAAAACATCCAAGAAGTGTGGGATTATGAAAGGAGACCAAATATATGAATCATTGGCATCCCTGAATAGAAGAAGGGGAAAGCAAACTTGGAAAATATATTTCAGAATATCATGCATGAAAACTTTCCCATCCTTGACAGAGAGGCCTATAGTCAAATTCAGGAAATACAGATAACTCCTGTAAGATTCTACACAAGAAGATTATCCCCAAGAAACCTAATTGTTGGATTTTCCAAGATTGAAATGAAAGAAAGAATGTTAAAGGCAGCTAGAAAGAAAGGGCATGTCACCTACAAAGGGATTCCTATCAGGCTAATAGCAGACCACTCAGCTGAAATCTTGCAAGCCAGAAGAAATTGGGGACCCATATTCAACATTCTTAAAGAAAAAAATCTTCATCCAATTATTTTATATCCAGCTAAATTAAGCTTCCTAAGTGAAAGAGAACTAAGATTATTTTCAGATAGGCAAATGTTGAGAGACATCATTACCATGAGACATGCCTTACAAGAGATCTTGAAAGAAGTACTAAATATAGAAACAAAAGACCAATCAATGCTAGCTAATACAAAAACACACTTAAAAACACAGGCCAGTGACACTGTAAAGCGACAATACAAACAAGTCAACATAATAACCAGCTAATAGCACAATAATAGGATCAAATCCACACACTTCAAGACTAACCTTGAGTGTAAGTCAGCTAAATGCCCCAATTAAAGATGTAGAGTGACAAGCTGGATAATAAACCAAGACCCATTAGTATGCTGTCTTCAACACACCCATCTCACATGCATTGGCAGACAGAGACTCAAAGAGATGGAGAAAAATCTACCAAGAAAAAGGAAAACAGAAAAAGCAGGGGTTGCAAACCTAATTTCAGACAAAACATACTTTAAATCTAAAAAAAGATTTTTAGCAAACTAAAATGGCATTACATAATAGTAAAAGGTTTAATTCAATGAGAAAAGCTGACTATTCTGAATATGTATGCACCCAACGGAGGAGCACCCAGATTTATAAAGCAAGTTCTTACAGCCCTTGCAAGAGAAACTCCCACATTGGAGGCTTCAGCACACCACTGACAGCATTATATCACAGAGGTGCAAAATTAACAAAGACATTCAGGACCTAAACTCAGCACTAGATCAAATGAACCTGATAGACATCTGCAGAACTCTCAACTCATACACAACAAAATATACATTCTTCTTACTGCCACATGGCACATACTCTAAAATCGATCACATAATTGATCATAAGAAAACTCCACAGAAAATGTAAGCAAAAAAAAAAAAAAAAAAAACAAACTGAGACAAGATCAGAGAAAAAAGAGCAAAAAAGAAATGAACAAAGCTTCCAAGAAATATGGGATATATGAGAAGACCAAATCTACATTTGACTTGTGTATCTGAAAGTGACGGGGAGAAAGGAACCAAGTTAGAAAACACTCTTTAGGATATTATCCAGGAGAACTTCCACAATCTAGCAAGGCAGGCCAACATTCAAATTCAAGAAATACAGAGAATGCCACAAAGATATTCCTCAAGAAGAGCAACCCCAAGACACACAGCTGTCAGATTTTCCAAAGTTGAAGTGAAGGAAAAAATTTCAAGGGCAGCCAGAGTGAAAGGTCAGGTTACCCACAAAGGGAAGCCCATCAGACTAACAGCAGATCTCTCTGCAGAAAGCCAGAAGAGAGTGGGGACCAATATTCAACATTCTTAAAGAAAAGAATTTTCCACCCAGAATTTAATATCCAGTCAAACTAAGCTTCATAAGTGAAGGAAAATAAAATCCTTTACACACAACACATACTGAGAGATTTTGTCACCACCAGGCCTGCTTTTCAAGAGTTCCTGAAGAAAGCACTAAACATGGATAGAAACAACAGTATCAGTCACTGCAAAACATGCCTAATTGTAAAGACCATTGACACTATAAAGAAACTGCATCAATTAATGGGCAAAATAAACAGCTTGCATTATAGTGACAGCATCAAATTCACACACAAAAATATTAACCTTAAATGTAAATAGGCTAAATGCCCCAATTAAAACATAAAGACTGGCAAATTGGATAAAGAGTCAAGACCCATTGGTGTGCTATATTCAGGAGACCCATCCCATGTGCAAAGACACACATAGGCTCAAAATAAAGGAATGGAGGAAGACTTACCAAGCAAATGGAAAGAAAAAATAAAAGCAGAGGATTTTGCAATCTTAGTCTCTGTTAAAACGCACTTTAAACCAACAAAGACCAACAGAGACAAAGAAGGTCATTACATAATGGTAAAGGGATCAATTCAACAAGAAGAGCTAACTATGCTAAACAAATATTCACCCAATACAGGAACACCCATATTCATAAAGCAAGTTCTTAGAGACCTACAAGGAGACTTAGACTCTTACAGAATAATAATGGGAGATGTTGACACCACATTGTCAATATTAGATCAATGAGAGAGAAAATTAACAAGGATGTCCAGGAGTTGAACTCAGCTCTGAACCAAGTGGGCCTAATAGACATCTATGGAACTCTCCACCCAAAATCAACAGAATATACATTCTTCTCAACACCACATTGCACTTATTCTAAAATTGATCACATAATTGGAAGTAAAACACTCCCAAGCAAATGTAAAAGAACAGAAATCACAACAAACCAGACGACAGTGCAATCAAACTAGAACTCAGAATTAAGAACCTCACTCAAAACCACACAACTAAATGGAAACTGAACAACCTGCTCCTGAATGAATATAATAAATGATATAAAGACAGATATAAAGATGTTCTTGGAAGCCAATGAGAACAAAGACACAATGTACCAGAATCTCTGGGACACATTTAAAGCAGTGTGTAGAGGGAAGTTTATAGCAATGAATGCCGACAAGAGAAAGCAAGAGAGATCTAAAATCGACACCCTAGCAACACAATTAAAAGAACTAGAGAAACAAGAGGAAGCACATTCAAAAGCTAGCAGAAGGCAAGAAATAACTAAGATCAGAGCAGAACTGAAGGAGATAGAGACACAAAAAACTCTCCAAAAAATCAATGAATACAGGAGCTGGTTTTTTGAAAAGATCAACAAAATCGATAGACTGCTAGCTAGACTAATAAAGAAGAAAAAAGAGAAGAATAAAATAGACACAATAAAAAATGATAAATGGGATATCACCACCGATCCCACAGAAACGCAAACTACCATCAAAGAATACTATAAATGCCTCTATGCAAATAAACTAGAAAACCTAGAAGAAATGGACAAATTCTTGGACACATGCACCCTCCCAAGACTAAACCAGGAAGAAGTTGAATGTCTGTATAGACTAATAACAGGTTCTGAATTTGAGACAATAATTAATATCCTACCACCCAAAAACAGACCAAACCCACAGCCAATATCATATTGAATAGGTGAAAACTGGAAGCATTCCCTCTGAAAACAGGCACAAGACAAGGATGCTCTCTCTGACCACTGCCATTCAACATAGAATTGCAAGCTCTGGCCAGGGCAATCAGGCAAGAGAAAGCAATAAAGTGTATTCAAATAGGAAGACAAGAAGTCAAATTGTTTCTGTTTGCAGAAGACATGATTGTATATTTAGAAAACACCATCATCTCGGCCCAAAATTTCCTTTAGCTGATAAGCAACTTCAGCAAATTCTCAGGATACAAAATTAATGTGCAAAAATCACAAGAATTCTTATACACTCACAGACAAACAGAGCATCAAATCATGAGTGAACTCCCATTCACAATTGCTTCAAAGAGAATAGAATACCTAGGAATACAACTGTCAAGGGAAGTGAAGGACTTATTCAAGGAGAACTACAAACCACTGCTCAAGGAAATAAGAGAGGACACAAAAAAATGGAAAAAGATTCCATGCTCACGAATAGGAAAAATCATCGTGAAAATGGCCATACTGTCCAAAGTAATTTATAGAGTCAATGCCATGCCCATCAAGCTACCAATAACTTTGTTCACAGAATTGGAAAAAACTACTTTGAAGTTCATGTAGAACCAAAAAAGAGCCTACATTGCCAAGACAATCCTGGGCAAAAAGAACAAATCTGGGAGCATCATGCTACCTGACATCAAACTGTACTACAAGGCTACAGTAAGCAAAACAGCATGGTACTGGTACCCAAACGGAGATATAGACCAATGGAACAGAGCAGAGCCCTGAGAAATAATACCACACATCTACAGCCATCTGATCTTTGACAAATATGACAAAAACAAGAAATGGGGAAAGGATTCCCTATTTAATAAATAGTGCTGGGAAAACTGGCTAGCCATATGTAGAAAGCTGAAACTGGATCCCTTCCAAACACCTTACACAAAAATTAACTCAAGATGAATTAAAGACTTAAATGTCAGACCTAAAACCATAAAAATGCTAGAAGAAAACCTAGGTGATACTATTCAGGACATAGGCATGGATGAGGACTTCATGACTAAAACACCAAAAGCAATGGCAACAAAAGCCAAAATTGACAAATGGGATCTAATTAAACTAAAGAACTTCTGCACAGCAAAATAACTACCATCAGAGTTAACAGGCAACCTACAGAATGGGAGAAAATGTTTGCAATCTACCCATCTGACAAAGGGCTAATATCCAGAATCTTCAAAGAACTTAAGCAAATTTACAACAAACAAACAAACAAACAAACAAAAACAACAACAAAAAACAATCCCATCAGAAAGTGGGCAAAGGAGATGAACAGACATTTTTTCAAAAGAAGATTTTTATGCAACAAACAGACGTATGAAAAAATGCTGATCATCACTGATCATTAGAGAAATGCAAAACAAAACCACAATGAGATACCATCTCACACGAGTTAGAATGGCGATCATTAAAAAGTCAGGAAACAACAGATGCTGGAGAGGATGTGGAGAAATAGGAATGCTTTTACACTGCTGGTGAAAGTGTAAACTAATTCAACCATTGTGGAAGACAGTGTGGTGATTCCTCAAGGATCTAGAAGTAGAAATACAATTTGACCCAGCAATCCCATTATTATGTATATACCCAAAGGATTATAAATCATTCTACTGTAAAGACACATGCACACACATGGTTATTGTGGCACTATTCACAATAGCAAAGACTTGGAACCAACCCAAATGTCCATCATTGATAGACTGGATTAAGAAAATGTGGCACATATACAACATGGAATACTATGCAGCCATGAAAAAGAATGAGTTCATGTTTTCTGTAGGGACATGGATGAAGCTGGAAACCATCGTTCTGAGCAAACTATCGAAAGAACAGAAAACCAAACACCACATGTTCTCACTCATAGGTGGTAATTGAACATTGAGAACACTTTGACACGGGAAGAGGAACATCACACACTGGGGCCTGTCATGGGGTGGGGTTATCAGGAAGGAATAGAATTCAGAGAAATACCTAATGTAAATGACGAGATATTGGGTGCAGCAAACCAACATGGCACAAGTATACCTATGCAACAAACCTGCACGTTGTGCACATGTACCCTAGATCTTAAAGTATATATATATATAAAAAAAAAGTCAGGAAAGAACAGATGCTGGATAGGTTGTCGAAAAATAGGAACGCTTGTGGAAAAATAGAAATGCTTTTACACTGTTGGTGGGAGTGTAAATTAGTTCATCCATTGTGGAAGACACTGATGATTCCTCAAGGATCCAGAAGTAGAAATAGCATTTGACCCAGCAATCTCATTACTGGGCATTTACCCAAAATATTATAATCATTCTACAATAAAGACACATGCACATGTATGTTTATTGCAGCACTATTCACAATAGCAAAGACTTGGAACCAACCCAAATGCCCATCAATGATAGACTGGATAAAGAAAATGTGGCCCATATACACCATGGAATACTATGTAGCCATAAAAAAGAATGATTTCATGTCCTTTACAGGGACATGGATGAAGCTGGAAACCATCATTCTCAGCAAACTATCACAAGAGTGGGAAACCAAACACCACATGTTCTCACTCATAAGTGGGAGTTGAATAAAAAGAACACAGGGACACAGGGAGGGGATCATCACACACTGGGGCCTGTTGGGGTGGTGGGCTAGGGGAGGGTTAACATTAGGAAAAATACCTAATATAGGTGATGGGTTGATGGATGCAGCAAACCACCATGGCACGTGCATACCTATGTAACGAAACTGCATGTTTTGCACATGTAACCCAGAACTTAAAGTATAAAAACAACAGCAACAACAAAAAACCTGAAGTCATAACAACTACTCTGTCTGATAGCTGCACAATAAAATTGGAAATGGGGACTAAGAAAATTGCTCAAAACCATACAGTTGCATGTAAATTGAGCAACCTTCTTCTGAATGACTTTTGCATAAAGAATAAAATTAAGGCAGAACTCAAGAAGTTCTTAGAAAGTAGTAAAAACAAAGGTACAATGTACCACAATCTCTAGGGCACAGCAATGACAGTGTTAAGAGGGAAATTTATGGTACCAAATGCCCATGCCACAAAATTACAAAGATCTCAAATTAACAAGTTTACTTCAGAAGTAAAATAATCAGAGCAGCAGGAACAAATCAACCCCAAATTTAGCAGAATATGAGAAATAACAAAAATTAAAGTTGAACTGAAGGAAATTGACACACAAAAAACCATTCAAATATGAATGAATTAAGGAATTGGTTGTTTATTTTTTAATAAAGTAGGCTACTAGCCAGACTAATTATAAAGAAAAGAGAGAAGATAAAAAAAAATACAATCAGAAATTATGAAGGGAATGTTACCACTGACTCCACAGAAGAAAACAATAATCAGAAACTACTACGAACACTTCCATTCACACAAACTAGAAAACCTAGAAGAGATGGATAAATTCATGTACACATACACCCTCCCAATACTGAGCCAGGAAGAAATTGATTCCCTGAACTGATCAGTGATGAGCTCCAAAACTGAATCAGCAATAAATAGCCTACCAACTGAGAAAAGTCCAGGTCCCAATGGATTCCCAGCCAAACTCTACGAGATATAAAAGAAGAGCTCATACCATTTCTACAGAAACTATTCCCAAAAATTGAGAAGGAAGGACTTCTCTTAAACTCATTCTATGGGGCCAGCATTATCTTTATTTTAAAGTCTGGCAGAGACACAATGCCAAGAAAACTTCAGGCCAATATCCTTGATGAACATTGATGCAAAAATCCTCAACAGAATACTGACAAACCAAATTCAGCAGCACAAAATAGTCATCGTAGTATTTTAATTTTATGTTTAAATTTATTTAACATATGTAACATATTTAAATAATTTAATAAAGTATGTATTAAATTTATTTAATTAATCTGGTAAATAATAAATGTAAAATAAAATAATATAAATATAAAATGAATAATAAATAATAAACAAATTTTATAAATTTCAATTTATATTACTACTACAATAACAGCACAAATAAATTTATATTATTACAGCAAATTTATATTCCTACTATTATAGCAGTACAAATAGAGTCATCTTACTATTTTGACAAACCCATAGCCACCATTATTGTGAGTGGGTAAAAGCTGAAATTATTTCCCCTGAAAATCAGCTCAAGACAAGAATGCCCTCTCTTACCATTTCTATTCAACATAGTATTGAAAGTCCTAGCCAGAGCAATCAGGCAAGAGATAGAAATAAAGGGCGTCCAAATAGGAAGAGAGGAAGTCAAACTATCTTTGTTTACAGATGACATAATTTTATAGCTAGAAGGCCCCATAGTCTTGGCCCCAAAGTTCCTTCAACAGATGAAACAATTACAGCAAAGTTTCAGGATACAAAATTCGTGTACAAACATCACTAGCATTCCCATACACCAACAACAGCTAAACTGAGATCCAATCAGAACGGCAATCCCATTCAAAATTGCCACAAACGGAATAAAATATCCAGGAATCAGCTAACCAGGGAAGTCAAAGATCTCTATAATGAGAATTACAAAGCACTGGTCAAAGAAATTAGAGAGGACACAAACAAATGGAAAAAAAATCCCATGATCATGGATAGGAAGAATAAAATTTATTAAATGGCTACACTGCCCAAAGCAATGTACACATTCAATACTATTCCTATCAAACTATCAATGACATTCTTTACAGACCTAGAAAAAAATATTTTAAAATTTATTTGGAATCAGTAAATCACCTGAATAGCCAAGGCAATCCAAAGCAAAAAGAACAAAGCTGGAAGAATCACGTTATCTGACTTCATTTTAATAGTTGCAGAAAAAGCATTAAATAAAATCAAATATCCCTTCATGATAAAAATGGCGAACATATTAGGCATCAAAGGAACATACTTCAAAATCATAAGAGCCATCTGTTACAAACCCACAGCCAACATCATACTGAATGGGCAAAAAGTAGAATCATACCTCTAAGAACTAGAACAAGGTAAGAATTTTCACTCTCACCAGTGCTATTCAACATGGTACTGAAATTCTTAGTCAGAGGAATCAGGCAAGAAGAAAAAATAGAGGATATTCAAATTGGAAAAGAAGTTAAATTATCTCTTTTTGCTGATGATATAATTCTATACCTAGAAAACCCTAAAGTTTCCACCAAAAGGATCCTAGACATGATAAGCCACTTAAATAAAGTTTTAGGATCCAGAATCAATGTACAGTAGCAATTCTGTACACCAATAATGTTCAAGCTGAGGGCCAAATAAAAAATGCTATTTCCTTTATAATAGTCACACACACACACACACACACACACACACACACACACACACACACACATACCTAGGAATACATCTAACCAAGGAGGAAAGATCTCTATGAGGAGAACTACAAAACACTGATGAAAAAAGTCATAGATTACACAAACAAATAAGTATTTCATGGTCATGCATTGGAAGATTCAACATCATAAAAATGTTTCTACAAGCCAAAGCGATCTACAGACTCAATGCTGTTTCTATCAAATGACCACATGGTTTTTATTCACAGAATTAGAGAAAACTATTCTAAAATTTATATGAAACCAAAAAAGAATACAAATAGCCAAAGCAATTCCAAAAGAACAAAATTAGAGGTATCATATTACCTGACTTCAAACTGTACTATAAGACTACAGTAACCAGAACAACATGGTACTGGTACAAAAATAAACACATGGAACAATGGAACAGAATAGATAACCCAGAAATAAACTGATCTTCAACAAACTACACAAAAATAAGCAATGGAGAAAGGATTTCTTATTTAGTAAATGGTTCTGAGAAAAGTAGCTAACCACACATGAAATAATAAAACAATTTATACATTTCACCATATAGAAAAATTAACTCTACATGGATTAAAGACTTAAAAGTAAACCCTCAAACTATAAAAATCCTATAAGTAAACCTACAAAATACCCTTCTTTTTATTTATTTATTACTTTTTTTTATAGACACTGGATCTCACAATGTTGCCTAGCTTTGTCTTGAACTTCTGGACTCAAGTAATCCACGGGCCTCAACCTCCTAAATTGCTGGGATTACAGTTATAAGCCACTGCAGCTGGCCTGTAAATACTCTTCTTGAAATCAGCCTTGGCAGAATTTTTTTTGGCTAAGTCCCCAAAAACAATACAACAAAAACAAAAATTGAGAAGTTGAACCTTATTTACCTAAAGAGCTTCTTCAACCTAATTAACCTAAAGAACTTCTGCACAGCAAAAGGTACTATCAACAGAGTAAACAGACAGCCTACAGAATGGGAGAAAATATTTGCCAACTATGCATCCAAAAAAAATCATTAATACTCAGAAAATATTTGCCAACTATGCGTCCAAAAAAAGATTAATACTCAGAATCTATAAAATACTTACACAAATCAACAAGATAAAACAAATAATGCCATTAAAAAGTGGTCAAAGGAGAAAACAGATCCTTCTGAAAAGATGCGCTAGAAGTGGCTAATATAAAAAAAATGGAAAGGGGGCTGAAACCAGGGAGCCAAGTAATCTGGCTTGGCAGTTCCCATCACCACGGAGCCCAGCAAACTAAGATCTGGTTTCAGTCCCCAGGTCGACTCAGACTGCTGTGCTGACAGCAAAAATTTCCAGCCAGTCGACCTGGGACTCTTGAGCTTGGTGGCGGGAGGAGCGTCCAGCTTTGCAGAGGCTTGAGTAGGCAGTTTTACCCTCACAGTGTAAACAAAGCTGCTGGGAAGTTCAAACTGGGCAGAGCCCACCAGAGCTCAGCAAGGTCACTGTGGCCAGACTACCTCACTAGATTTCTCCTCTCTGGACAGGGTATCTCTGAAAAAAAGAAAGCAGCCCCAATCACAGGCCAATAGATAAAACCCCCAACTCCCTAGGACAAAGCACCTGGGGAAAGGGGTGGCTGTGGGTGAAGCTTCAGCAGACTTAATCGTCCTTGCCTGATGGCTCTGAAGAGTGCAGCAGATTTCCCAGCACAGTGTTCAAGCTCTGCTAAGGGTTAGACTCTCTCCTCAAGTGGGTCCCTGACCCTAGTGTCTCCTGACTGGGGGCCACCTCCCAGTAGGTGCCAACAGACACCTCATACGGGAGAGCTCTGGCTGGCATCTGGTGGGTGCTCTTCTGGGACAAAGCTTCCAGAGGAAGGAACAGGTAGCAATCTTTGCTGTTCTGCAGCTTCCACTGTTGATATCCAGGAAAGGTCTGGAGTGGACCTCCAGGAAACTTCAGCAGACCTGCAGCAGAAGGGCCCATTAGAAGGAAAACTAATGAACAGAGAGGAATATCATCAACATCAATAAAAAGGATGTACACTAAGAAATCCCATCTGAAGGTCACCAACATCAAACACCAAAGGTAGATAAATCCACAAACACGGTGAGAAACAAGTGCAAAAAAGCTAAAAATTCAAAAAACAAGAATGCCTCTTCTCCCCCAAAGGATCACAACTTATTGCTAGCAAGGGAACAAAACTGGACGGAGAATGAGTTTGATGAGTTGACAGAAGTAGGATTCAGAAAGTGGGTAATAAACTCCTCCAAGCTAAAGGAGCATGTTCTAACCCAATGCAAGAAAGCTAAGAACCTTGAAAAAAGGTTAGATGAAATGCTAACTAGAATAACCAGTTTAAAGAAGAACATAAATAACCAGAAGGAGCTGTAAAAAAACAGCACAAGAACTTCATGAAGCAAACACAAGTATCCATAGTCAAATTGATCAGGTGGAAGAAAGGATACCAGAGATTTAAGTTCAACTTAATGAAATAAAGTGAGAAGACAATGTTAGAGAAAAAAGAAAGAAATGAACAAAGCCTCCAAGAAATGTGGGAGTATGTGAAAAGATCAAAGCTACATTTGATTGGTGTACCTGAAAGTGACCAGGAGAATGGAACCAAGCTGGAAAACACTCTTCAGAATATAATTCAGGACAACTTCCTCAACCTAGCAAGACAGGTCAACATTCAAGTTCAGGAAACACAGAGAACACCATGAAGATATTTCTCGAGAAGAGCAATCCAAAGATTCGTAATTTTCAGATTCACCAAGGTTGAAATGAAGGAAGAAATGTTAAGGGCAGTCAAAGAGAAATCGTGTTGCTGACAATTGGAAGCCCTCAGAATAATAGCGGATCTCTCTGCAGAATCCCTACAAGCCAGAAAGGGGGGGAGGGGGCTAATATTTAACATTTGTAAAGAAAAGAAATTTAAACCCAGAATTTCATATCCAGTCAAACTAAGCTTCATAAGCGAAGGAGAAATAAAATCCTTTACAGACAAGCAAATGCTGAAAGATTTTGTCACCAGCAGGCTTGCCTTACAAGAACTCCTGAAGGAAGCACTAAACATGGAAAGGAGCAATTGGTAACAGCCACTGCAAAAACATACCAAATTTTAAAGATGATTGACACTATGAAGAAACAGCATCAACTAACAGGCAAAATAACCAGCTATCATCATAATGACAGTATCAAATTCACACATATCAATATTAATCTTAAATGAAAATGGGCTAAATGCCCCAATCAAAAGACACAGACTGGCAAATTGGATGAAGAGTCAAGACCCATGGGTGTGCTGTATTCAGGAAATGCATCTTATGTGCAAAGATGCACATAAGTTCTAAATAAAGGGATGGAGGAATATTTACCAAGCAAATGGAAAGCAATAAAAGCAGGAATTGCAATCCTAGTCTCTGATAAAACAGACTTTAAAGCAACAAAGATAAAAAAATACAAAGAAGGCCATTACATAATGGTAAAGAGATCAATGCAACAAGAAGAACTAAATATTCTAAACAAATATGCACCCAATACAGGAGCACCCAGATTCATAAAGTGAGTCCTTAGAGACCTACAAATAGACTTAGGCTCCCACACAATAAAAGTGGGACAGTTTAACACCCCACTGTTAATATTAGAAAAATCAACAAGACAGAAAATTAACAAGGATATTCAGGACTTGAACTCAGCTCTGGACCAAGTGAACCAAACAGACATCTACAAAACGCTCCACCTCACATCAATAGAATATACTTTCTTCTCAGCACCACATTGCACTTATTCTAAAATTGACCACATAATTGGAAGTAAAACATTCCTTGGCAAATACAAAATAACAGAAATTATAAAAAACAGTCTCTCAGACCACAGTGCAATCAATTTAGAACTCAGGATTAAGAAATTCATTCAAAACCACACAACTACATGGAAACTGAACAATCTGCTCCTGAGTGACTAATGGATAAATAACAAAATTAAGGCAGAAATAAAGATGTTCTTTGAAATTAATGAGAACAAAGTCACAAAACACCAGAATGTCTGGGACATATTTAAAGCAGTGTTTAAAGGGAAATTTATAGCACTAAATGCCCACAAGAGAAAGTGGGACAGATCTAAAATTGACACTCTAACATTACAGTTAAAAGAACTAGAGAAGGAAGAACAAATTCAAATTCAAAACAAATTCAAAAGCTAGAAGACAACAAATAAGATCAGAGCAGAAATGAAGAGGATAGAGACATGAAAAAAAACTTCACAAATAAATGAATCCAGGAGCTGTTTTTATGAAAATTTCAACAAAATAGATAGACCAGTATCCAGACTAATAAAGAAGAAAGGAGAGAAGAACCAAATAGATGCAATAAAAAATGATAAAGAGGTAATCACCACTGATCCCATAGAAATACAAACTACCATCAGAGAATACTATAAACACCTCTACTTAAATAAACTAGAAAATTTAGAAGAAATGGAAATTCCTGGACACATACGGTCTCCCAAGTCTAAACAAGAAAGAAGTCAAATCCGTCAATAGACCAATAACAAGTTTTGAAACTGAGGCACTAATTAATGTACCACCATCCAAAAAATGTTCAGGACCAGATGGATTCACAGCGGAATTTTAGCAGAGGTACAAAGAGGAGCTGGTACCATTGCTTCTGAAATCATTCCAAAGAATAGAAAAAGAGGAAATCCTCCTTAACTCATTTTATGAGGCCAACATCATCCTGATACCAAAACCTGGCAGAGATACACAAAAAAGAAATTTCAGGCCAATATCCCTGAAATCCCTGATAAACATCAACGCAAAAATAATCAATACAATACTGGCAAACTGAATCCAGCAGCACATCAAAAGCTTATCTACCACGATCAACTCGGCTTCAACCCTGGTATGCAAGACTGATTCAACATACATAAATCAATAAATGTAATCCATCACTTAAATAGAAACAATGACAAAACCACATGATTATCTCAATAGATGCAGAAAAGGCCTTTGACAAAATTCAACAATCTTCATGATAAAAACTCTAAAAAATTAGGTATTGATGGAATGTATCTCAAAAAAATAAAAGCTATTTGTGAGAGACCCAGAGCCAATATCATACTGAATGGGCAAAAGCTGGAAGCATTCCCTTTGAAAACTGGCACAAGACAAGGATGTCCTTTCTGACCACTGCTATTCAACATAGTGTTGGAAGTTCTGGCAAGGCCAATCAGGAAAGAGAAAAAAAAAGGGTATTCAAATAGGAAAAGGGGAAGTCAAATTATCTGTTTGCAGATGACATGATTCTATATTGAGAAAACCTCATCATCTCAGCCCCAAATCTCCTTAAACCAATAAGCAACTTCAGCAAAATCTCAGGATACAAAATCAATATGCAAAAATCACAAGGATTGCTATACACCAATAACAGATAAATAGAGCCAAATCATGAGTGAATTCCCATTCACAATTGGTACAAAGAGCATAAAATACCTAGGAATACAACTTACAAGGGATGTGAAAGAATTCTTCAAGGAGAACTACAAACCACTGCTCAAGGAAATAAGAGAGGACATGGATAATTGGAAAAAGATTCCATGTTCATGGATAAGAAGAATCAATATTGTGAAAAAGGCCATATGGCCCAAAGTAATTTATAGATTCAATGGTATCCCCATTAAGCTACCTTTGTTGTTCTTTAAGGAATTAGAAAAAACTACTTTAAATTTCATATGGAACCAAAAAAGAGCCCACATAGCCAAGACAATCCTAAGCAAAAAGAACAAAGCTGGAGGCATCACACTACCTGACTTCAAACTACACTACAAGGCTCCAAAACAGCATGGTATTGGTACCAAAACAAATATATAGACCAATGGAACAGAACAGAGCCCTCAGAAAAAACACCACACACCTACAACCATCTGATCTTTGACACACCTCACAAAAACAAGAAATGAGGAAAGGATTCCCAATTTAATAAATGTTGTTGGGAAAACTGCTAGCCATATGCAGACAACTGAAACTGGATCCCTTCCTTACGCTTTATACAAAAATTAACTCAAAATGAATTATAGACTTAAATGTAAGACCTAAAACCATAAACATCCTAGAAGAAAACTTAGTCAATATGATTCAGAACATAGGCATGGGCAAAGACTTCATGACTAAAACACCAAACACAATGGTGTATTTGCCAAAATAGACAAATGGGACCTAATTAAACTAAAGAGCTTCTGCACAGCAAAAGAAACTATCATGAGAGTGAACAGGCAACCTACAGAATGGGAGAAAATTTTTGCAATCTATCCATCTGACAAAGGGCTAATATCCAGAACCTATAAAAAATGTAAACAAATTTACAAGAAAAACCAAACAACTTCATTAAAAAGTGGGTGAATGATATGAACAGGCAATTCTCAAAAGAAGACATTTATGCAGACAACAGACGTATGAAAAAATGCTCATCATCACTGGTCATTAGAGAAATGCAAAACAAAACCACAATAAGATAACATCTCACACCAGTTAGAATGACGATCATTAAAAAGTCAGGAAACAACAGATGCTGGAGAGGATGTGGAGAAATAGGAATGCTTTTACACTGTTGGTGGGGGTGTAAATTAGTTCAACCATTGTGGAGGACAATGTGGCCATTCCTTAAGGTTCTAGAATTAGAAATGCCATTTGATCCAGCAATCTCATTACTGGGTATATACCCAAAGGATTATAAATCATTCTACTATAAAGACACATGCACACATATGTTTATTGCAGCACTATTCACAATAGCAAAGACTTGGAATCAACCCAAATGCCCATCAACGATAGACTTGATAAAGAAAAGCAACAGCAGTAAAAGCCAAAATTGACAAATGGGATCTAATTAAACTAAAGAGTTTCTACACAGCAAAAGAAACTACCATCAGAGTGAACAGGAAACCTACAGAATGGGAGAAAATTTTTGCAATCTACTCATCTGACAAAGGGCTAATATCCAGAATCTACAAAGAACTCAAACAAATATACAAGAAAAAAACAAACAACCCCATCAAAAAGTGGGCAAAGGATATGAACAGACATTTCTCAAAAGAAGACATTCATACAGCCAACAGACACATGAAAAAATGCTCATCATCATTTGCCATCAGAGAAATGCAAATCAAAACCACAACGAGATACCATCTCACACCAGTTAGAATGGCAATCATTAAAAAGTCAGGAAACAACAGGTGCTGGAGAGGCTGTGGAGAAAGAGGAACACTTTTACACTGTTGGTGGGATTGTAAACTAGTTCAACCATTATGGAAAACAGTATGGCGATTCCTCAAGGATCTAGAACTAGATATACCATATGATCCAGCCATCCCACTACTGGGTATATACCCAAAGGATTATAAATCATGCTGTTATAAAGACACATGCGCACGTATGTTCGTTGCGGCACTATTCACAATAGCAAAGACTTGGAATCAACCCAAATGTCCATCTGTGACAGACTGGATTAAGAAAATGTGGCACATATACACCATGGAATACTATGCAGCCATAAAAAAGGATGAGTTTGCGTCCTTTGTAGGGACATGGATGCAGCTGGAAACCATCATTCTTAGCAAACTATCACAGGAACAGAAAACCAAACACCGCATGTTCTCACTCATAGGTGGGAACTGAACAATGAGATCACTTGGCCTCGGGAAGGGGAACATCACACACCGGGGCGTATCATGGGGAGGGGGGAGGGGGAAGGATTGCATTGGGAGCTATACCTGATATAAATGATGAATTGATGGGTGCTGACGAGTTGATGGGTGCAGCACACCAACATGGCACAAGTATGCATATGTAACAAACCTGCACGTTATGCACATGTACCCTAGAACTTAAAGTATAATAATAATAAAAAAAAAATTTCTTCCTCCAGATACCCTAAATCATCACTCTGAAGTTCTAAGTTCCACAGATCCCTAGGGCAGAGGCACAATTCAGTCAAGTATTTTGCTAAGGCATAACAAAAGTGATATTTGCTCCAGATCACAATACGTTCCTCATTTTCATTTGAGTCCTTTTTAGCCTGGCCTTCTCTGTCCATATCACTATCAGCATTTTGCTAACAACTATTCAACTAGTCTCTAAGAAGTTCCAAACTTTTCCTCATCTTTCTGTTTTCTTCTGAGCCCTGTACTCTCTTCCAACCTCTGCTTGTTACCCAGTTCCAAAGTTGCTTCCACATTTCAGGTGTCTTTATAGCAATGTCCTACTCCTTGATACCAATTTTCTCTATTAGTCTGTT
This sequence comes from Piliocolobus tephrosceles, assembly GCF_002776525.5. NCBI lineage: Eukaryota > Metazoa > Chordata > Mammalia > Primates > Cercopithecidae > Piliocolobus > Piliocolobus tephrosceles. The sequence goes on from NC_045445.1 coordinate 76,721,808, forward strand.
GTTACACTGCTATAAAGAAATACATGAGACGGGGTAATTTATAGAGAAAAGAGGTTTAATTGGTTCTACAGGAAGCGTGATGCTGGCATCTGCTTGGTTTCTGGGGAGGCCTCAGAAAACTTACAATTATAGTAGAAGGTAAAGGGTGTACACGCATATTACATGACTGGAATGAATAAGAGAGGGGGGGAGGTGTTACACACTTTTAAATGAGCAGATCTCACCAAGACAGTACCAAGGGAGATGGTGCTAAACCATTCATGAGAAACCATCCCCAATGATCCCATCCCCAGTCCTCACCTCCAATAGTGGGGATTACAACTTGACATGAGATTTGGTAGGGATGCAGATTCAAATCGTATCAGTGCCTGACAAATACTGTTCAGCAAATGTTACCTCCTATCATTATTGTACAAAATGTTTACTTCCAATAAGCTTTTCCATCTGCTATCCTCAAATGCCATTTTTTTTCTTTCTTTTTGATCTGTCATAATCCTCACTGATCAAATTGCTATCTGTTTTTGTGGTTGCCTCTGAGGATGATGGACCAGTCAGGATTGACTGGAAAGGGGAGATTTCTGCGATGATGATAAGGTTGTATGTCTCGATAGGTGTTTGGGCTACATAGGTAAATGCATCTGTCAGAGTTTAGCAAATGTTCCCTTAAAGTTTGTGATGTAAGTGTATGTACATTTACCTCAAAAAACTGTAAACATACATTAAACTCTAGTTAATGACATGCATGGAGAAGTGTTTGTTGGTGAAGTGTACTAATGTCTGTTACTTTCTTTGAAGTGCAACAGAAAATAAAATAGTTTAAAGGATGAATAGAGAAGTGGATAGATATATGATGAAGCAAATGTAGTAGAATCTAGGTGGCGGGTAGGCTGGGCATAGTGGCTTATGCCTGTAATCCCAGCACTTTGGTAGTCTGAGGTGGGCAGATCTCCTGAGAGCAGGAGCTCCAGGCCAGCCCGACCAATATGGCAAAACCCCGTCTCTACTAAAAAATACAAAAATTAGCTGGGCATGGTGGCAGGTGCCTGTAATCCCAGTTACTCAGGAGGCTGAGGCAGGGAGCATTGCTTGAACCCAGGAGGTGAAGGTTGCAGTAAGCCAAGACCATGCCACTGCACTCCAGCCTGGGTGACAGTGAGACTCCATCTCAGAAAAAAAAAAAAAATAGAATCTTGGTCATGGGTATATTGGTGTTCACTATATAATTCTTTATATTTTGCTATATGCGGGATAATCTTCAAGGGTGTTTGACCTGTGGATCATACAGGGCCTCATGCACAGAAGAGCATTGTGCTTGGTTTAATGCTCTGTTCCACTTTTTTGAAATTCTTTTTTTTTTTTTTTTTATTATACTTTAAGTTCT
>NC_045445.1:76728336-76746212 GCF_002776525.5 Piliocolobus tephrosceles
ATAGGAGTGGTGAGAGAGGGCATCCCTGTCTTGTGCCAGTTTTCAAATTCTTAATAATTTCATCTTTGAACTTGTGTTAAAAATCCAACAGGACAATGGAGCATGCAAATGAGCAGAGTAGATACACATGATATGTATCTTCTATTCCTTGCCACCCCAGGTATATATAGTGTTTGTAATGCTCCATGAGTGAAGAATTCCAGTACATCTACAATGTGTGGGAGTCCAGCAAGGCTCAAACTGACAGCAAGGTAAGTGATTTATGTGTATAACCAAGTGGGAGTACTGACAACCTTAAGAGGGTATGCTTTCCTTTTAAATCAGAACTTGCTTTGAATGAAAAAGAAAGGCAATTATCTTCTAAGAAACACGAATGACCTTGGTCATAACCACTTAGTTATACACATAACCAGCTCTGGTATTACCAGGCTGTGTAACTATTGAGAATGCTTTATCTCTCTCTAGGTTTGTGTCTTTACTTGTACAATGAAGAGGTTGGATGAAATAGTCCTTTCTTAAGTTACTTCAAATTCGGAGACTGTGATTCTCTCATTTATATCATTTAAAGACCTTTTTCATCTACAGCTGAGTGATGTTGATAAAGTGTAAGGGTCATGTCCTTTTATGGATGTGAGCTTTTGGAAAACGAACCTCCGTCTTTGTATATTTCTACTCACTATGACATTTTGCACATAGTAGGTGCACAATAACTGTTGTCTGGATAAATAATAAACAAGTGAGTGAATGTGGTGACTATTATTTGTATTTTACCTCACAGTGGCTTCAGAATCAACCATTTGCTCCTCTTTCATTGTAAAAAGATTTTGTGCCAAACCTATGCTGTAGAAAGTCCAAACATGATAGAAGGGGTCGCTGATACTGCCCTGAGACATCAGCTAACCTTTTGAGACCACTCTCTTCATATTGCCTATAAAAGATTTTTCTCTTTTTGAAGAATCCTGCCTAAGATCCTTGGATTCACAGCTCCCATCCTCAGGGAGAGATAGGTCTGTCCTGCCTCACTAGGTTTAGGGGTATGTGCCCAGCTCAGAGGCCCATAAAGGAATTAGGAAAATGGCCAGAGTTCCTCATGTGGGTTGAAGGCTCAGCCCCACAAGAGGCCATTAGAACTTCCCATCTATACTTGAACCTTTTGTTTCCCACACCCGCTGGAAGGGTGGAGTAGGATGTGGAGTCAGGAGAATGGCTTTGTGAAATCCAACATCTTGAGGCAGTGAGCCATAAATACCGACAGAAAAGTAGCCTGGGCCTTTGTGGGACCTGGGATTTCCATTTTCTTGCCACTGGCCAGCACACATTGGTGACATTATAAACCAGGCTAGTTTCACTCCCTTCAGAGCCCACTGTCCGGCTCCATTTTCCACTTTCATAAGCTCTACTCATCATTTCTCAATGAATCAGGGAGAATTTTTCCATCTGGGCTCGGTATTGGTTTCCCCAAATGACCCTTACAAAGTTCAGATTTGAGTCCACAGATCTGTCTGAGCAGGAGGCGGGCCTCATACATCAGTGAACACTCATCTTCTCAGAAGGTCGAGGCCTTGGCATGGTTGAGTGTTGATGTCTTTATGGATGGAAACTGTTGGTTTTGCATTCTATCAGTAACCCCCACAGAGGTGATATTGGGATTTAGGGATCTAATCATTTGGAAAATGCTTGATTGGAGCCAGTTCTAGTCTCATTTATATTTTGGAAAGAGAGGATAATAACTTGTACCTCAGAGATGGCTGCTCCTCTGCAATCTTGTTGGATGGAGTTTGGGAGTGATCAGCAGAGTGAGGTGATAGGAAGACAATTTAAGGAAGAGACTCAACAAACAATCAGAAGCAATAGTGGAAAGAGCACTGGATTGGGAATCAGCAGACTGAGGCTCTGATTCTGGCTCTATTATGTTCTTACTTGTTCGCCGTATAGCCTTAGGCAGATTATTTCTCAGAGTCTCAGTTCCCTCATGTATAAAATGAAGAGATGGCCCTTGATGGTCCCTAAGGATCTTCCCAGCTCTAATTTGTAACACTTGAGAGGATACTTACCCTCCTTTAGTTGGGTTAAGATCATGAAGTCTGGAGCCAGGCTGCCTGGGTTTATATCTTGGACTTACCCTTTCCTGACTGAGTGACCGCAAACTAACCTCTGTGTGCTTCACTATCCTCAACTGTAAAATGGGGATAGTAATAGTACTTGCCTTATAGGATTTTAATAAGGATTAATTGTTTCAATTTACCTGAAGCCCTTAGAATATTACCCGACACATTGTATGTGCTAATAAATATTAGATACCATTATTTTGTATAGTACCCTTCCCTTGGTTATCCTGAGGAAATCAGGTTACAGTATCTGGGATTTCAGGATATAGCCTTTACCTTCTCTCTGAGAAAAAAGACTGCCTAGTGGTTGACTTCCTAGACCTCCTGACACATACCTCAACTACCTTTGGAGAAGGACAGCTTCTGCTCACCCATGGTACAGTACTCCAGGGCTACTGAATATGAGTCCTCAAACTGGACCTCTTTAGAAAACAGCTATTCTAGGATTTGGCCTTGTTTCTCCAACTTGGAAGGTCTGTTCATCTTCCCATAGGTGCTTCTCTACCTTCTAGCTAGTTTTTACCTTTTCCAGCTGAGATGGTCAGTTTTGGGGTGGAGCTAAGACAATCATGACAGAAAGGAGAATAGTACCTCTCTAATCTCTGATTGTCCTGTCAGGATTTGTTTCCTTTAAGGGTTTCTATGCCTCTGGGACATCTTTGTAATCAATCCATGTCTCTGGATTTCTACTTTTTTAGGGACATGTCTGGTCAATTCTAACAAACGGATAAATGAATACTTGTAGTCCTGCAAAGTAACATTTGAGCTTGTATTTGGGTCTTAATAATGTAGAATGTTTTCGTCATAAGTGGCCTTTGAGATGAACTTATCTAGTTCCCTCCTTCTATGGTATATTGAGGAAACAAACCCAGAAATGGGAAGGCAATTTCCCAAGATCATGCATCTTAGTTGGGGCTAGAAACTAGGTAACCTAATGCCGACTTGTAGACCCTTTCACCTATATAAATTTTCCTCTGGGGCATTTTTTGCAGGCACATTTTCCTTAACCGAAAGGAGTGTCTCCAAAATATTGGGGTGTAGATGAGTGAGTGAATATGTTTTAGGATAGAGAGGCCTTTTGGTTCTGCTCAAAATTCCTGGTAGGCAGTTGCCTGCACTTCTTTTAAACTGGGCCAGCCTTGCTGATACTTAAAGAATTCTAGGAGAGCTGGAATTTCAGAGCTCTGTATCTTCAACTGTAGTACCATTGTTGGGTGGGGACAGGAGCATAAGCCTTGCAGCTGGATTTCCTATGTGTCTCCAGGGCCTGGGAGGAGCTTGTCACTCTGGAGTGACAAAAGCCTCTCAGCATTTGCTTTGGGGTGCTTGGTCACATCATGCAAAGACAATGAAGAGATATGAATAGAATTGATGGAAGAGTGAATCAGGGGTCAGTGTCTGGTTTGCTTGGCAGCCAGTCCATGGGAGTGGCAGAGCAATGAGAACAAAGCACAGTGTGAACTCCTGGCCAAAAATATAACCTAATAAATAGAGGTTTTGCACCCTAGAGAGCACAGTGGAGTTTCTGGCAGGATTGGGTAGTAGTCATTCTGAACAAACAAGATCTTAATTTATGTCTAAGCAGAGCAAGATTAGAAACCTGCTTCACATTCCTCCTAGAGAGTTTCTGAAAATTAGCCAAGTAAATTTCCTCCATTTGGAGGCAGAGCAGAGAAGTCATGCACAGCAATTTCCAAACATAGCTCCCAGGCTACTGCACTGGTAGTCCTAGGCATGACCCGCAGGGAACCACCATCTGGTGCCAACTTGCAATGTCAAGACAATGATAGCAACAGTCGTACATTGACAAACACCAAGATATAGATGATTTAGTTGGAGCTTTGTATATCTATTTCAATAGCTGACTGACTTTGCAATCTGCTTCACCAGAAGATCTTAAGCTTATTTTTTTCTTGCCTATATTACCTTAGTATCTAGAACAGTCTTCTATTTATTATCTGTTATGCTGTCTTTTTTACTACATTCAATTGTTTCCTGAAAATTTATTACTTTCACTTTCACAGGAGATTTAATCTAAATGAAAGACAATAAAAGAGTAGCCATGAAGTATTCTTAATTTTGAAGCTGTCAGATTCTCCAAAGAACATGTAATATGTCCTTTTGAGGTACCAACTCTCTGACTTTCAACTACCATTTATATTCTGATGACCCTTGATTCTATATCCCATCCTCATGCCCAACTTACAAATTAATATATCAAGTTGTCTGCCACTCAGATGTATCACAGGTACCATAAACCTAACATGACCAAGGTGGAACTTACCATATTACCCCTTCAACATGATTCTACTCCTGTGTTTCAGTTTTACTTGGTGGCACCATTACTTACCAGTGACCTAACGTAGAAACTGTGGAGTCATCCTTGAATCACCTTCTTTCCTTACCTGTTAGACCTGAATCCATCATCAAGTCTTACTGATTTTTATCTCATAAATATATTTCAAATCTGTCCACTTAATTTTGTTTCTACTGCCTTAATTCAAGCCCTCATTACTTCATATCCAAACAACTGCTACCTGATGTCTCTGTCTCCAATCTGGGCCCCTTACACTTCATCCTCCCCACTGCCAAAGTAATTTTAAAATATAAATCTTATTATATTACTCGAGGTGCTTAAGGCCCTACACTGGCTACTGATATGATTTGACTCTGTGTGCCCCACCCACAATTGTTGAATTGTAATCCCCATGTGTTGGGTGGGGGGGACCTGGTGGGAGGAGATTGGATCATGAGGGTGGATTTCCCCCATGCTGTTCTCATGATAGTGAGTGAATTCTCATGAGATCTGATGGTTTTAAAGTTTGGTACTTCCCCCCTTGCTCTCTCTCTCCTGCTTCCATGTAAGACGTGCCTTGCTTCCCCTTCTGCCATGCTTGTAAATTTCCTGAGGCCTTCCCAGCCTTGTAGAACTGTGAGTCAAACTTCTTTTCCTTATAAATTACCCAGTCTTAGGTAGTTCTTTATAGCAGTGTGAAAACAGACTAATACAGCTACCCATTTCCTGTAAAATAAATCTCAAATTCCTTTCAGGGCCCACAAGGCCTTACATGATTCTTCTCTACTTATTTCAGAAGCCTTGTTTTTTTGCCACTCCTTGGATTGCTCTTTATGCTTTAGCAACACTGAACTCTTTGAAGTACCCCACAGACACTGTTTTGTTTGTGTAATTGTTTGTGTTGCCTTCTTGAAATGGATCTTCCCTACTTATTATTTTGTCTGGCTAACTTTTATTACTTAACCCCAGAAGTCTTTCCAGATTGAGTGAGGTGGTACTCTTGTGTGATCTCATAGCATCCCGTCACATTCCATATCGTATCTCATTATCACACACTATTATAATTATCTGTTCACCTGTGTTTCCCACTACATTATACTGCTCTTGAAGAGACAGTGTGTTACTTATCTCTATCCTAGCACACTGTTTGGCATATAGTAAGTGCTCAATGATTGCTTTCTGAGAGAATGAAAGGAGCAGGTATATATTTGACTATTCAGCTAGCCCTTTGACATCAAGTAATTTTTCACTCATTGACTCATTTTTCTATCACAAGTCCATGGGGTTGGTTTCTGGGGACATTCATATGTATGCTGCTTTCATAGAACACTTCTTGTGGGTTACTTTTCTGAAACTTTTTCTTGTAAGGACAGCAAATTCGATATTCCCCATTTTGAAAATACAAAAACTGACACTCCAAGATGCTACAAAACTTGTCTCAGCTCATGCAGCTAATTAATAGTGGAGTGTAAATTTTGATTTCTAAGCTCTCATCCCAAGGGTCTTCCTCCTGCCTCCCACTGTTTCCAAATCATGGTCTTGAAACATTTAGGTTTCAAGGGAGGTCCTTAGGATGACTGGGTTTCTCCTATACTTTGTTTATCTGCTGACTTAAAACATTTAAAACATTATTTAATTTTATTATTAGTTGACGTGTAACAATTGTACATATTCACAGGACACATAAAGATGTTTCAATACATATAATGTATGGTGATAAGAAAAGAATAATTAATGTATCCATCATCTTAAACATTTATCATATATATAGTAACAAGCATATCATGGTACTGGCATAAAAATAGACACATAGACCAATGAAAGAGAAGAAACAACCTAGACATTCATATAAGACATTCATACAGCCAACAGACACATGAAAAAATGCTCATCATCACTGGCCATCAGAGAAATGCAAATCAAAACCACAATGAGATACCATCTCACACCAGTTAGAATGGCAATCATTCAAAAGTCAGGAAACAATAGGTGTTGGAGAGGATGTGGAGAAATAGGAACACTTGTACACTGTTGGTGGGATTGTAAACTAGTTCAACCATTATGGAAAACAGTATGGCAATTCCTCAAGGATCTAGAACTAGAAGTACCATATGACCCAGCCATCCCATTACTGGGTATATACCCAAAGGATGATAAATCATGCTGCTACAAAGACACATGCACACGTATGTTTATTGCGGCACTATTCACAATAGCAAAGACTTGGAATCAACCCAAATGTCCATCTGTGACAGACTGGATTAAGAAAATGTGGCACATATACACCATGGAATACTATGCCGCCATAAAAAAGGATGAGTTTGTGTCCTTTGTAGGAACATGGATGCAGCTGGAAACCATCATTCTTAGGAAACTATCACAAGAACAGAAAACCAAACACCGCATGTTCTCACTCATAGGTGGGAACTGAACAATGAGATCACTTGGACTCGGGAAGGGGAGCATCACACACCGGGGCCTATCATGGGGAGGGGGTAGGGGGGAGGGATTGCATTGGGAGTTATACCTGATGTAAATGATGACTTGATGGGTGCTGACGAGTTGATGGGTGCAGCACACCAACATGGCACAAGTATACTTATGTAACAAACCTGCACATTATGCACATGTACCCTAGAACTTAAAGTATAATAATAATAATAAAAAAAAAGAATCTGCAACCAACTTATGTTTTACAAAAGTGCCAAGAACGTTCATTGGGAAAACAATAGTCTCTTCAATAAATGGTGCTTTCAAACTAGGTATCCATGTGTAGAAACATAAGACTAGACCCACACCTCTCATCCTACAGAAAAATCAACTCAAAATGAATCATATATATATTAATTCATAATATTCATAATTAATTCATAATATTATAATGATTATACATATAATATTATGAATATCATATATATATAATTGCTAACTGTAGCCATCCTGAGGTGTTATAGATTACATGAAATTATTTCTCCTAATAAAACATCCTCCTATGCATTCCTTTCCCCTACTCTTCCTAGCCTCTAGCATCCTTTGATCTACTTTTTAACTTCTCTGAGATCAACCTTTTTTTTTCAAGCTTTCACATATGTGTGAAAACATGCAGTGTTTAATTTTCTTTTCCTGGCTTTTTTTTTACTTAGCATAATGTCCTCTAATTCCATTCATGCTGCCATGAATAACAGTATTTCATTCTTTTCACGGCCAAACATTATTCCACTGTGTATAAACACCACATTTTCTTTAACCATTCATCTGTTGTTGGACATCTAGTTTGATTCCATGTCTTGGCTATTGTAGATAGTGCTGCAATAAACAAGGGTAGGGCAGTAGATAACTCCTCAATATATCCATTTCCTTTCTTTTGGATAAATATCCTGTAGTGGGATTGCTGAATCATATGGTAGTTCTATGTGTAGTTTTGTGAGGAACCTTCATATTGTTCTCCATAGTGGCTGTACTAGCTTACATTCCCACCAAGAGTCAATAAAATGTTTTTTTCTCTGCATCTTTGGCAGTACTTATTATTTTTTGTATTTTTTTTTTTTTTTTGAGACGGAGTCTGGCTCTGTCGCCCAGGCTGGAGTGTAGTGGCCGGATCTCAGCTCACTGCAAGCTCCGCCTTCCCAGTTTACACCATTCTCCTGCCTCAGCCTCCGGAGTAGCTGGGACTACAGGCTATTTTTTGTATTTTTGATAATAGTGATTCTAACTGGGATGTAACAATACCTCATTGTGGATTTGATTTGCATTTTATCATCACTGTTAATCATCATTAGCAATAATGATCATCAATTTTTAAAATATATTTCTTGGCCGCTTGTATGTCTTCTTTTGAGAAATGTATGTTCAGATCATTTTCTCATTTTAAAGTCAGATTTTTTTTTTTTTTTTTTTTTTTGCTGTTGAGGTGTTTGAATGTCTTTTATATTCTCAGTATTGATCCCCTGCCAGATGAGTAGTTTGCAAATGTTTTCTCCCGTTCCGTAGGTTGTATTTTCACTCTGTTGATTGTTTCTTTTGCTATGAAGGAGTTTTGCAGTTTGATATAATCTCATTTGTTTATTTTTACTTTGGTTGTCTGTGCTTTTGTGGTCTTCTTCAAAAAGTATTTTTCCAGATCAATATACTAGAGTGTTTCTCCTAGATTTTCTTCCAGTAGTTTTGTAGTTTTGGGTCTTACATTTAGGTCTTTGATTCATTTTGAGTTGATTTTTCTATAGGATGTGAGGTGTGAGTCTAGTCTTATATTTCTACACATGGATACCTAGTTTGAAAGCACCATTTATTGAAGAGACTGTTCTTTTCCCAATGAATGTTCTTGGCACTTTTGTAAAACATAAGTTGGCTGTAGATTCTTATATTAATGCCTAGGTTATTTCTTCCCTTTCATTGGTCTATGTGTCTATTTTTGTGCCAGTTACTATAGCTTTGCAATACATTTTGAAACATGGTAGTGTGATAACCCCAGCTTTGTTCTTTTTGCTCAGGATTGCTTTGGCTATTCTGGTTTTTTTGTGGTTCCACAAATACTTTTAGGATTTTTTGTCCTATTTTTGTGAAAAAATATCATTAGTATTTTGAGTGAGATTACCCTGAATCTAGACTTCTTTGAGTAGTATGGTCATTTTAACAATATTAATTCCTGTGATCCATGAACATGGAATGTCTTTCCATTTGTTTATATCCTCTTAATTTTTTTTATTTTTTTATTATTATACTTTAAGTTCTAGGGTACATGTACACAACGTTCAGGTTTGCTCCTCTTTAATTTTTTTCATCAGTATTTTGTAGTTTTTCTTAGAGAGATCTTTCACCTCCTTGGTTAAATTTATACTTAGGTATTTTATTTTTTTTGGTAGCTATTTGTAAATGGGATTTCTTTCTTGATTTATTTTCAGCTACTTTTTTGTGTATGTGTAGAAATGCTGCTGAATTTGTAGACTGATTTTGTGTCCTGAAACCTTATTACTAAATTTGTTTTTAAGTTCTAAATTTTTTTTTGGTGAAACCTTTATGTTTTTCTATTTAAACCATCATGTCTGCAAACAGGGACAATTTTACTTCCTTCTTTACAATTTAAATGACCTTTGTTTCTCTCTCTTTTAAAGTGAAACTCACATAACGTAAAATTAACAACTTTAATGTGTAAAATTTAGTACATTTGTAACAATGTACAACTATAACCTCTATCTAGTTCTAAAACATTTTTATCATCCTAAAAGGAAATTCCATTCACATTAACCAATCACTCGCCATTGGTGCTCTTCTCCTAACCCCTGGTGATGACTTTTTCCTTTTGTCTCTGTGGACTTACCTATTCTGAATATTTAATATAAATGCAATCATACAATATGTGACCTTTTTTGTATGACTTTTTTATTTAACATAATTTTTCCAACTTCATTTATGTAATGGCATGTATCAGTATGCCATTCTTTTTTTGGCTGAATCATATTTTATTACATAGATATACCACATTTGGATTATCATGCATTTATCATTGGTGGACGTATTTGGTTTGTTTTCAACTTCGTACTACTGAGAATAGTGCTGCCATAAAATACAACACTACAGTACAAATTCTGTCCAAGTACTTGATTGAATACCTATTTTCAATTCTTTTGGAAATATATTTACAAGCAGAATTGCTGAGTTACATGGTAGTTCTATGTTTCACAGTTTCACAGAAAGCATGCCACAATGCTTTCCATAACAACTACAATATTTTAGATTTTGAGTAGCAATGTATGAGGGTTCTAATTATTCTACATTCTCACCAACACTTCATATTTGGTGGTTGTGAAGTAGTGTCACAATGTGGTTTTGATTTGCATTTCCCTGATGGCTAATAATGTTGAGCATCATTTCATGTGTTTATTGGTTCTTTGTATATTTTCCTTAGAGAAATACATGTTTAGGTCATTTGCTTATTTTTATCATTGGGTTTCTTTGTCTTCTTGTTATTCAATTGTAAACATTCTTTAAATATTTTGGGTACTAGATATTTATTAGAAATATGGTTTGAAATAATTTTTCCCATTCTGTGGGTTTCCTTTTCACTTTGTAATAGTGTTCTTTTATGTGTATATATTTTTTAATTTTGTAGAGATCCAATTGATCTATTTTTATTTTCTTTGTCCTTTTGCTGTCATAGCTAAGAATCCATTTCTAAATCTAAAGTCATGAACATTTACCCACTTTTTAATGGCAGTGTGACTGATAAAAAATGCATCCATTTAAGGTGTAAAACAGTTTTTTTTTTCAAGATGGCAGACTAGAGGCATTGCTAGCTTACTTGTCTCACTTAGAAGAACAAAATAGTGTGTAGGGATTCACACTGTAAATTTTCTTTATTTCCAAGAAGTGACATGGGAACTAAACAGTAAAACTGAAGGAATCCACAGACCTTTTGAAGGAACTGGCAGGCTGCAGACTACACTGTGAGTCAGGAGAAAGGCTATGAGTCCCCAAAGTGTGAGAGGGAGAGACTGCCTCTGGGATATACAACCTCACTAGGGGGCTTGAAAGTTCAGGATATGGGGGAAGGCTTTAACCCTACCCAATGCAGAAACCAACTTGGGGAGAGTCATAGGACATAAAAGTAGGAGCAGTGGTGGAAGACCCTTGCATCACTTCCGATCACCAGTGCACACCAAGGGAAACCACTCTTTATTATTCCTCACAGGGGACCTTGTGGAAGTCAGCCAAATAGTTCAGAGAGTGGTTGTAGGTTGAAAGAAGCCCCCAATTGGGTTTCATAATGTAACCTCAGGTGGGGATGAATTCCCTTTGCCAGGGCTGGGTAGAGGGGGGCAGTGAAAAGCAGGCTGCACCCATGAGTGCAGGAACCAGGCACCTGGTTTTGTGGGTGGAGAGAAAGGGTATGGCTGGAAACCTGTAATTGCTATCTCTGCAGGGAAAGCTTATAACCTGTGTCAGTTGCCATTTCTGAGTGCAGGCTGCCTAGAACTTAGTTTTCTGCTGCCAGCGGAATACTGCAGGAATGGATCTGCCTCAGCAAGTGTGTGGGATATTTGTGGGTCTTACTGCCACCTGATACTCCCCACTCCTTGTGTGCACTTTTCTGTGCAGCAGAGGCAGCAACATTCTGCTCTGGATCATCAACCCAGAGGCATTAGAACCACCCCTACCCCTCAACACCCACAGGGACTGCTGCTTGCACTACACATGGATAATGCATCTGATACAGTTCCCACTTCACTTTGCACCACCACAAGCTCTGGTAGCTTAACACAAAAGACAGAAACTTTCAGGCTCTCCCCACTGCCTGAAAAACCAGAGTACCCACCCTGGGCAACATAAGGGAAGAAAAATCCCACTGCTACTACTGTGTCTGGTGCTCTTTTTCTAGCACCACTTCCTGGCTAGAGGCCAACCAACACAATTTACTACAACATCTCTTGATAGAATAACACTGTGCCCAGGAAGGAGAAAATAGCTATGTGACCTCAGCTATTACCACTGTCTGCACCACTCTGGCTAACCAGAAGGTCCTGAGTCTGTTCACATGGCCAGTTCATTACTACAATAGATGGCATTTGAGAAAACCAACATGCTAAGGCTATCATAACCCAGGAATACTACAGAGTCTATGTCATTTCCCTTCCACCCTTATTAGATCTGGTGCTGCTGCCTCCTGATGAGGGACTAAAAGATAGAGTGAATCACTAGATCCCTTGCAGATAATCCACAGAACCAGCCTGGAGCATGGCAACTTTACTGAGTGACTAAACTCAGAGGAGCAAAAACACAGTAGTCTGGCAACCAAGGCCTCCCACTCCTGAGGGAAGGGGTAGTACAGCACATCAAGGTAGCACCCTGTGAAACAAAATAATCTGCATGGTAGGCCTTGAGCATCAGATCTTTCCACTGGCAAAAATTTCTTTCAGCCAAGACACAGTTGCAGTGCTTTGGGCTCAGTGGGGAAAATCTGTAGCCCTAACCCAACAGTCAGCTCTTTAGATATCTGAATCCAAGAAGTTCAAAGAACTGGGAAATTCACTGCAAAAAGGTCTTCACCAAGGCATAAAGTCATCAGGCTATCTAAAGCCAGCATGAAGGAAATAATTCTAAGAGAAGTAAGACAAAACATCTGGTAACCTATAAAGGAAAACCTATCAGACTAACAAGAGACTTACCAGCAGAAACTTTACAAGCCAAAAGGGATTGGGGTCCTATCTTGAGCTTCCTTAAACAGAATAAATGTCAGCCAAGGATTTTGTATTCAGCAAAACTAAGTTTCATAAGCAAAGGAGAAATAAAGTCATTTTCAGAGAAACAAATGCTTAGGCAATTTACTGTTACCAAACCAGCACTACATGAAATGTTAAGAGGAGTTCTAAACCTTGAAGCAAAAGCTCAGTATGCACCAAAATAGAAACTCCTGAAAGCTTAAAACTCACAAGGCCTATAAAACAATAACATAATGAAAACAACAAACTCTATAGGTAACAATGACCATGATGAAGGAGAGTACCTCACATCTCAATATTAATGTTGAATGCAAATGACCTATATGCTTCACTTAAAATACACAGAATGGTAGAATGAAATAAAATCATAAACCAAATGTCTGCTGTCTTCAAGAGACTCACCTAACAAGGAAAGATTCATATAAACTTAAAGAAAAGAGGTGGAAAAAGATATTCCATACAAATGGAAACCAAAAGCAAGCAAGAGTAGCTATTCTTATATCAGACAAAACAGACTTTAAAGCAAAAATAGTAAAAAATACAAAGATCATTACATGATGATAAAAGGATCAATCCAAAAAGAAGATATTACAATTTTAAATTTATATGCACCTAATGCTGGAGCCCCCGGATTCATAAAATATTACTACTAGACCTAAGAAATGAGATAGACAGAAAAACAATAATAGTGGGAGACTTTGATACACCACTGACAGCACTATACAGATCTTCAAGACAGAAAGTCAACAAAGAAACAATGGACTTACAGCACTAGAACACATGTACTTAGATATTTACAGAACTTTCGACTCAAGAACTGCAGAGTATACATTTTTCTCATCAGCACATGGAACATTCTCCAAGATAGACCATATGATAGGTCACAAAACAAGTCTCAGTAAGTTTTAGAAACTTGAAGTTATATAAAGTATCTTCTTGGAGTACAGCAGAATAAAATGAGGAATCTACTCCAAAAGGAACACTGAAAACTATACTAGCACGTGGAAATTAAATAATCTGCTCCTGAATGATTTCTGGTTTAACAATAAAATCAAGATTTAAATTAAATAATTCTTTGAATTGAAAAATAATAATGACACAAGTTATCAAATTTTCTGGGGTATAGTAAAGGCAGTGTTAAGAGGAAAGTTTATAGTGTTGAATGCCTACTTCAAAATATCTGAAAGAACACTAAATGACAACCTAATATCACACCTCAAGGTACAAGAGAAACAAGAACAAACTAAACCTAAAGCTAGGAGAAGAAAAGAAATAATAGAGATCAGAAGTTAATGAAATTCAAACAAAAAATACAAAAGATCAATAAAACAAAAAGCTAGTTTTTTGAAAAGATGAAAAATACTAATAGATCATTAGCCACATTAACCAAGAAAAAAGAGAGAAGATCCAAATAAACTCAACTAGAAAAGATACTGAAGACATTACAGCCAGCACAACAGAAATATAAAGATCATTTCAGATTTTATGAACACCTTTATATACACAAACTAGAAAACCTAGAGGAAATGGATACATGCATAGAAACATACATCCCTCCTAGATTAAATCAAGAAGAAATGGGACAAGCAGAGAGACTGAATTAGTAATTAAAAATTGCCAACAAAAAAGTCCAGGACCAGGTGGATTCACAGTTGAATTCTATCAGACTTTCAAAAAAGAATTGATGCCAATCCTACCGAAACTATTCCAAAAGACTGAGAAAAAGAGCATCTTTCCTAAGTCATTCTATGAAGCCAGTATCACCCTGAGACCAAAACCAGGGGGAGACACAACAGAAAAGAAAACTATATACCAATATCCCTGAACACAGATGCAAAAATCCTCAACAAAATACTAACTAACTGTTCCAACAGCACATAAAAAAGAACACATCATTATAAAGTGGGTTTTATCTCAGAGATTCAGGGATGGTTTAACATACACAAATCAATAAATGTGATACACCACATGAACAGAATTAAACACAAAAACCATATCATTATCTCAACAGATGAAGAAAAAGCATACCATAAAATTCAGCTTCCCTTTATGATAAAAACACTCAACAAACTAGGCACTGAAAAGACCTACCTCAAAATAATAAGTTATGTAAGACAAGCACACAGCCAGTATCGTATTGAATAGGGAAAAGTTGAAAGCATTCCCCTGAGAACAGGAACAAGGCAAGTTTTCCCACTTTTACCACTGTTATGCAACATAATTCTGGAAGTCCTTGCCAGAGCAATTAGGCAAAAGAAAAAAATGAAGGGCATCAAAAATGAAAAAGAGGAAGTCAAACTATCACTGATTGCAAATGATATGATTCTATACCTACAAAATCCTAAAGACTGCTCCAAAAGACTCTTGGATTTGATTTAAAAAATTCAAAGTATCAGGTTACAAAATCAATGTACACAAATGAATAGCACTGCTATACACTAACAACAATAATGCTGAGAATTAAATCAAGAACTCGATCCCTTTTACAACAGCTGCAAGAAAACCCTAGGAATATACTTAACCAAGGAGGTGACAGATATCTACAAAAGGAACTACAAAACACTGCTGAAAGAAATTATAGATAACACAAACAAATGGAGACATATTCAATGTTCATGGATTGGAAGAATCAATACTGTGAAAATGACCATATGACTGAATTCCCATCAAAATATTAATATCTTTTTTACTGAATTAGAAAAAGCAGTTCTAAAATTTATATGGAATAAAAAGGGCCCAAATAGCCAAAGTAATTCTAAGCAAAAAGAACAATTCAAGGAGCATTGTATTGCCACACTTAAAATTATACAACAAGGCTATAGTTACAAAAACAGCATGGTACTGTTATAAAAGTAGGTACATAGACCAGATGGACCAGAAGAGAGAATCCAGAAGTAAACCAAATATGTGCAAACCAACTGATCATTGGCAAGGCATACAAAATATAATGGGAGAATGGAAACCCTAATTAATAAATGGGTCAGGGAAAACTGGAAAGCCACATGTAGAAGAACGAAACTGGATTTCATCTCTCACCTTATACAAAAATCAATGCAAGATGGATCAGAGACTTAAATATAATACATGAAACCATAATGATTCCACAACACAGCATTGGAAAAACTCTTCTAGACATAAGCTTATGCAAATAATTCAGGACTGGGATCCTCAAAGCAAGTGCAACAAAACAAAAATCAATAAATGGGAACTAATTAAACTAAAAGGTTTCTGCACAGTTAAAAATTAATAATACCAGAGTAAACAGACAACCCACAGAATGGGAGAAAATATTTGCAATTTATGCATCCTACAAGGGACTAATATCTAGAATCTACAAGGAACTCAAACAAATTCACAAGAATAAAACCCAAATAATCCCATTTAAAAGTGGGCAAATGACATGAATAGGTATTTCTTTCTTTTTTTTTTTTTTTTTTTTTTTTACTGTTAAACATTGTTTATTATTGTTCATTTTGTTCCCATTACCAGGGGATTAAACAAAATACAATATTTTAAAATCATGTAATACTATTCAACAATTAAAGTGAAATAGATCTATGTCCATTAACATGGCTAATCTCAAAAATGAAATGGAAAAAAAAATAGGTACAGTACAACACTCTTTATGTAAAGAATAAAATCCACAATTTAATATTATACATTGAGTAGAAATATATAAATTTTAGGAAACATATAGAAACTTGAATTAGACAGACATGCACAGATGAATAGGCATTTCTAAAAAGAAGATACACAAATGGCCAACAGTCATATGGAAAAATGCTCAACATTTCTAATCATCAGAAAAATGCCAATTAAAACCACATTGAGATACACCCTTACTGCTGCAAGAATAATAGTTATTAAAAAGTCAAACAACAATAAATACTGATGTGGATGTGCGGAAAAGAAAACACTTACTCTAAATTAGTACAACCTCTATGAAAAACAGTATGAAGATTCCTTACAGAGCCAAAAGTAGATCTATCATTGGATCCAGTAGTCCCACTGCTGTACATTTACACAAAGGAAGAAGAGTCATTATGTGAAAAAGACATGTATTGCAACACAATTCACAATTGCAAAGATGTGGAACCAACATAAATGCCCATCACCTAATGAGTGGATGAGAAAGTATAGTATAAATACACCATGGAATACTACTCAGCCATAAAAAGGAACAAAATAATGTCTTTGCAGCAACTTAGTTGGAGCAGAAAGCCATTATTTTAAGTGAAATAACACAGGACTTAACCAAAAACCACGTATTCTCACTTATAAGTTGGAGCTAAGCTACTAGTACATAAAGGCATACAGAGTGATATAATGGACTTAGAGACTCTGAAGAGAGAGGTTAGGAGGGGCATAGGGATAAAAAAAAACTACACATTAAGTACAATGTACACTATCTGGGTGATGGGTGCACCAAAATCTCACAATTCACCACTATATAATTCATCCATGTAACAAAAAACCACTTGTACCCCAAAACCTATATAAATAATATATATATATATATATTAAATTTTAAAAAAGAACCAACTTAAGTTCCCAATGACTAATGGATGGATAAAGAAAATGTGATACATATACACACAGTGGGGTACTATTCAGCCATAAAAAAGAATGAGATCTTGTCATTTGCAACTACATGGATGGACATCATTATGTTTAGAGAAAAAAGCCAGAGACTGAAAGACAAACTTTGCATAGTCTCCCTTATTTGTGGGATGTAAAAATCAAAACCATTGATCTCATGGTCATAAAGAGTAGAAGGATGGTCATAAGAGGCTGGGAAGGTTAGTGGGGTTGATGGGGAAGGGTGGGGATAGTTAATATGTACAAAAATAGAAAAGAATGAATAAGACCTAATATTTGATAATGCAACAGGGTAAATATGGTAAATAATAATTTAATTGTACATTATTAAATAAAAAAGATGTTTTAACACAAAGGATAAATGCTTGACGAGATAAACATCCCATTCTCAATGATAGGCATTGCATGCCTGTATCAAAACATCTCATGTACCCCGTAAATATATACACATACTATGTACCCACAAAAATTAAAAATTTATAAATATTAATTTTGTATCCTGAGACTTTGCTGAAGTTGCTTATCACAAGCATTCTTATACACCAGTAACAGACAAGCAGAGAGCCAAATCAGGAATGAACTTCCATTCACAATTGCTTCAAAGAGAATCAAATACCTAGGAATCCAACTTACAAGGGATGTAAAGGACCTCTTCAA
>NC_045445.1:76746612-76761000 GCF_002776525.5 Piliocolobus tephrosceles
GGGTGCAGCACACCAACATGGCACATGTATACATATGTAACCTGCACGTTATGCACATGTACCCTAGAACTTAAAGTATAATAAAAATAAAAATAAAAAAATAAAATAAATAAAAAAAATTATAAATAATGAAAAATATGTTGTGAAACAATTCCTCCAATTAAGCTAATTAACCTATTAACCACCTCATATATTTACCCTTTCTTTGATGAGAATGTTGAAGATCTATTGTCCTAGCAAATTTCAAGTATACATTACTATTAACAGTATTCACCATGATATATATCTCCATAACTTTTCACTTTTTAACTGAAAGTCTGCATCATTTGACTAACCTATTTTTCTCCATGCTTCCGAACCTGACAACCATCTTTCCACTCTCAGCTTCTATGAGTCCAACTTTTTTAGATTCCACATATAAGTAAAATCATACAGTACTTGTCTTTCTGTGTCTGGCTTATTTTACTGAGCATAATGTCTTTCAGTTTCATCCATGTTGTTGGAAATGGCAAGATTTCCTCCTTTTTAAAAGGCTGAATAGTATTTTATTGTGCATATACATATTTTCTCCATTCATTCATCTGTTGGCGAACACATAAGTTGTTTCCATACTTGGCTATTGTAAATGAAGCTGCAGTGAACATGGAAAGGTAAATGTCTTTCCAAGACAGTAATTTTATTTCCTTTGCGTATATATCCAGAAGTGGGTTTCCTGGGTCATATGGTCTTTTGATTTTTTGGGAAAAGCTCCATACTGTTTACATAATGGTTTTACCAATTTACATTCCCACCTATGACGTACAAGGGTTCCCTTTTCTAAAAATTCTTGTCAACATATGTTATTTCGCTTGTTCTAGTAACACCCTAACAGGAGTGAGGTGATATCTGTGTGTAGTTTTGATTTGTAGTTTTGATTTGTAGTCTTGATTTGTGTTTTCCTGATCATTAGTGATAAATATCCATTCAGGTCCTTTGTCCATTTATTTATTTAAATACTTTGTATTTTTAAGTTTTTTGAGTACATAGTAGGTGTATGTACTTACGGGATACATAAGGTATTTTGACACAGGCATGCAATGCAAAATAATCACATCATAAAAAGTGAGATACCCATCCCCTGAAGCATTTATCTTTTGCATTACAATCTAATTACACTCTTTTAGTTATTTTAAAATGTACAACTAAATTATTGACTATAATTATTTTATAATGTACAACTAAATTATTAACTAAAATGGACAACTAAATTATTGACTCATTTACTCTAGCTACTTTTTTGTACACATTAACAATCTCCACATCTCTCCCACCCAACCACTACCTTTCCTAGCCTCTGGTAACCACCTTTCTACTCTCTATCTCCATGAGGTCAATTGCTTTAAGTTTTAGATCCCACAAATAAGTGTAAATACCATTTATTGAAAAGACTGCCTTTTCTCCAGTGTATGTTCTTTTCACCTTTGTCCAAAATGAGTTCACTGTAGGTGTGTGAGTTTTTTTTTTTTTTTACATTTGTCAGAAGACTTTTTATGATCAATTATGTGATTGATTTTAGAGTATGTGCCATGTGGCAATAAGAAGAATGTATATTTGTTGTTTTTGAGTGGAGAGTTCTGCAGATGTCTATCAGGTCCATTTGATCTAGTGCTGAGTTTAGGTCCTGAATATCTTTGATAATTTTGTGCCTCTATGATATAATACTGTCAGTAGGGTGTTGAAATTCCCAGTGTGGGAGTTCACATCTTTTTCAAGGTCTGTAAGAACTTGCTTTTAAAATCTTTATAAATTTATAAATCTGGGCACTCCTGTCTTGGGTGCATATATACTTAGGATAGTTAGCTTTTCTCATTGAATTGAACACTTTACCATTATGTAATGCTCTTTTAGTCTTTTTAAAATCTTTTTAGGTTTAAAGTCTGTTTTGTCTGAAATTGGTGTGTAACCCCTGCTTTCTTCTGTTTTCCTTTTGCTTGGTAAACTTCTCTTCATCTTTTTATTTTGAGTCTATGTGTGGCATTGCATGTGAAATTGGTCTCTTGAAGACAGCATACTAATGAGTCTTGGTTTGTTATCCAGCTTGTCACGCTGTGTCTTTAATTGGGGCATTTAGACCATTTACATTCAAGGTTAGTATTGATATGTGTGGATTTGATTCTGTCATTATAACGTTAGCTGCTTATTTTATAGACTTGTTTATGTGGTTGCTTTACAGTGTCACTGATTTGTATACTTCAGTGTGTTTTTTTTGTGGCGGGTAATGGTCTTGTCTTTTCATATTTAGTGCTTTCTTCAGGAGCTCTTGTAAGGCCGGTCTGGTGGTAATGAATTCCATCAGCATTTGCTTGTTTGAAAAGTATCTTATTTCTCCTTTGCTTATAAAGCTTATTTTGGCTTGGAATTTCTTTAATGATGTTGAATATTGGCCCCAAATCTCTTCTTGTTTATAGGGTTGCTGCTAAGAGGTGTGCTGTTAGCATGATGGACCTCTTTGTAGGTTACTTGGCATTTCTCTGTAGTTCCATTTTACATTGTTTTCTTGCATTTTGACATTGGAAAATCTGATGATTGTGTGTCTTGGGGATGATCTTCTTGGGAAGTATCTTACTGAGCTTCCCTGCATTTTTCTGAATTTGCCTATTGGCCTGTCTAGCTAGGTTGAGGAAGTTGTCATGAATGATATCCCAAAATATGTTTTCTGAGTTACTTCCATTCTCCCCATCTATTTCAGAGACAGCAATGGGTCATAGTTGTGATCTCCTCACACAACTACATGTTTTTCAGAGGTTTCGTTTATTTCTTTTCATCCTGTTTTATCTATTATTGTCTGACTGTCTTATTTCAGAAAGCCAGTCTTCAAGCTCTGAGATTCTTTCCTAAGCTTTATCTTGTTCTTAACATTTGTGATTAAATTATAAAATTATTGCAGTGTACTTTACAGCTCAATCATGTTTATGATTATGATATGTTTATCATAAAAACATGATTATATTTTCTTCTATACTGGCTATTTTGTCTCTCAGCTTCTGTCTTACTTTATTGATATTTTTCCTTGTATTGGCTTTGAACTCACCCTGATTCTCAATTATCTTCATTCCTATTTATATTCTGAATTCTATTTCTGTCATTTTAGCCATCTCAGCCTAGCTCAGAATCCTAGTTTTAAAGGTAGTGTGATTATTTGGAGTAAAGTAGGCACTCTAGCTTTTTGAGCTGTCAGAATTCTTGTCCTGGTTCTTTCCCATCTTTCTGTGCTGATGTTCCTTCAATCTTTGAAATTGCTGTTTTTTGGAATTCTTTTCTTTTATCCTATTTGATGATCTTGAGCACTTTATTATGGTATAAGGTGGGTTCAGTTGACTGGCTTCATTTCTGGAAAATTTTAGGGTCCAAGTTACAGCTCCCAATTTCTAGACTGTCTGCTCTAACTCTGGGGGACTTGTATTGCACCTTGGCTTTTTTCTTTGGCTCCTCTATGTGAGTAACTCACTGCTCTGTGAAGACAATGTGCCCTTGGACTGGTGGTTACTACACTTTGATCAGTGGTGCCAGTTAAAGCATTTTATAGGGTGGTGGCTACAGGATCCATCCTTGCATATGTCAGGGGCAGCAGCCAGGATGACAGGGTGCACACTCATTGGCTGAGGAAGAATCCTAGTGGGTGCTGGGGTGCCTGCCTTTGTGCATGCATTCATAGCAGTGGTGGAGGCAGCATGACTCAGAGGGAGAGGGGCCCCCTGCTGGCCACTGTGCATGCCATTGAACTGGCAGAGGTGTTAGCATGTGGGCAAGGAACTGGTGGGCACAGATTTATGTGTGCCAGCTGTGGCTGCTCATAGTAGGGGAAGTTCTGCTGTTCATGCCTAGTTTCACTCTGGCACCCATGTTGTCACTGGGGCAAGAGGCTGGTTAGGGCAGGACTGAGAGGCTCTTGCCCACGAAGGCTCCAAATGCAGTGGTGGTACAGTGGGTGGTGGGATCAGAGTGCATTTCTTCTGGCAGAAGTTGTAGGGCATGGTGCACATGTACACATGTGCTGGTGGGGCAAGTATGGCAAAATTTCTCCATGCACACACACACTGGCAAAATGATGTGGGGGGTTGCCATGGGCCGAGGGAAAGCTGCCGTGATGGGAGAGAACAGATGGGCTGGTGAGTGGCATGGGGACCAACCTACTGGAGCTTTCTTCCAGTTAGGCATGGTCTTTTAGTGCAAGAAGTATGATGTGGGTCCTCAGGAAACTTAAGGTTGCACTGCAAGCAGATGTGGCCAGGATGGGGCCCTAGTAGAGGTCAGCAGACCAAGAGGTGCTCAGGTCAGACTTACCCCATTTGAAGGGCAAGACCAGCCTGCAGATTTCAAGTCTAGAAGTTCCCTTAGGGCTAAGTCTCCTATGGAAGCAAGTTGAGCCTAGGAGGATGGGAGTGCTTAGCCATGTTCTGCCACAGACACTCCCACACCAAACCCTCTGGGCTTGACAATGGCTGTCCCTACCACTTCTCTAAGCAGCTCTTCCTGCCAACATAAGAAAGAGTCTGTGGTGGTTGAGAGGTCTCCTCCTGATGGGACTCCAAAGGCCCATGGCAAAAGTGGGTTGCTCCTTGCCAGTTGAACTCACCTGTTCCCCTGGAGTCGTTGGTGGTCAGGAATGATCCCCTGTATTGTGACCACAGGCCAGTAGCCCTGTAGAAGGTTCCCAGCTTTCTCCCTCTTCAGCCCAGCTTCTGTGTCTTCCATCTGTTTGCTCTCAGTGCCTTCCCTCTGATGATCTGTTAACAGTGTGCCGCAAACTCATCAGAGAGGGGGTGCCCAAGACGGCTGAATAGGAACAGCTCCAGCCTCCAGCTCCCAGTGTGAGCAACACAGAAGATGGGTGATTTCTGCATTTTCAACTGAGGTGCAGACTGACACCTCACACCTCACATGACTGGGTACACCTCTGAGACGAAGCTTCCAGAGCAAGAATCAGACAGCAACACTCGCTGTTCAGCAATATTCTATCTTCTGCAGCCTCCGCTGCTGCTACCCAGGCAAACAGGGTCTGAAGTGGACCTCAAGCAAACTCCAATAGACCTGCAGCTGAGGATCCTGACTGTTAGAAGGAAAACTAACAAACAGAAAGGACACCCACACCAAAACCCCATCAATACGTCACCATTATCAAAGACCAAAGGCAGATAAAACAACAAAGATGGGAAAAAAGCAGTGCAGAAAAGCTGGAAACTCAAAAAATCAGAGCGCATCTCCCCCTCCAAAGGAACGCAGCTCCTCGCCAGCAATGGAACAAAGCTGGAGAGAGAATGACTTTGACGAGTTGAGAGAAGAAGTCTCCAGTCGATCCAACTTCTCAGAGCTAAAGGAGGAACTATGTACCCAGTGCAAAGAAACTGAAAACCTGGAAAAAAGACTGGATGAATGGATAACAAGAATAATCAATGCAGAGAAGACCATTAAAAAACTGATAGAGATGAAAACCATGACACGAGAACTACATGACAAATGCACAGGCTTCAGTAACCGACTCAATCAACTGGAAGAAAGGGTATCAATGATTGAAGATTAAATGAATGAAATGAAGTGAGAAGAGAAGTGTAGAGAAAAAAGAGTAAAAAGAAATGAACAAAGCCTCCAGGAAATATGGCATTATGTGAAAAGACCAAATCTACGCGTGATTGGTGTGCCTGAAATTGACGGGGAACATGGTACCAAGTTGGAAAACACTATGTAGGATATCATCCAGGAGAACTTCCTCAACCTAGTAAGGCAGGCCAACATTCAAGTTCAGGAAATACAGAGAATGCCACAAAGATACTCCTCGAGAAGAGCAACTCCAAGACACCTAACTGTCAGATTCACCAAAGTGAAAATGAAGGAATAAATGTTAAGGGCAGCCAGAGAGAAAGGTCGGGTTACCCACAAAGGGAAGCCCATCAGACTGACAGCAGATCTCTGGGCAGAAACTCTCCAAGCCAGAAGAGAGTGGGGGCCAATATTCAACATTCTTAAAGAAAAGAATTTTAAACCCAGAATTTCATATCCAGCCAAACTAAGTGTCATAAGTGAAGGAGAAATAAAATCCTTTACAGACAAGCAAATGTTTAGAGATTTTGTCACCACCAGGCCTGCCCTACAGGAGATCCCGAAGGAAGCACTAAACATGGAAAGGAACAACTGGTACCAGCCATTGCAAAAACATGCCAAAATGTAAAGTCCATCGATGCTAGGAAGAAACTGCATCAACTGACGAGCAAAATGAACAGCTAATATTATAATGACAGGATCAAGTTCACACATAACAATATTAACCTTAAATGTAAATGGACTAAATAATCCAATTAAAAGACACAGACTGGCAAAATGGATAAAGAGTCAAGACCCATCAGTTTGCTGTATTCAGGAGACCCACCTCACATGAAGAGACACACATAGGCTCAAAATAAAGGGATGGAGGAAGATCTACCAAGCAAATGGAAAACAATAAAAAGCAGGGGTTGCAATCCTAGTCTCTGTTAAAACAGACTTTAAACCATCAAAGATCAAAGGAGATAAAGAAGGACATTACATAATGGTAAAGGGATCCATTCATCAGGAAGAGCTAGCTATCCTAAACATATCTGTGCCCAATACAGGAGCACCCAGATTCATAAAGTAAGTCCCTAGAGACTTACAAGGGGACTTAGACTCCCATACAATAATAACAGGAGACTTTAACATCCCACTGTCAACATTAGACAGATCAACGAGAGAGAAGGTTAACAAGGATATCCAGGAATTGAACTTAACTCTACACCAAGAAGATCTAATAGACATCTATAGAACTCTCCACCCCAAATAAAGAGAATATGCATTCTTCTCAGCACCACATTGCACTTATTCCAAAATTGACCACATGGTTGGAAGTAAAGCACTCCTCAACAAATGTACAAGAACAGAAATTATAACAAACTGTCTCTCAGACCACAGTGCAATCAAACTAGAACTCAGGACTAAGAAATTCAATCAAAACCACTCTACATGGAAACTAAACACCTGCTCCTGAATGACTACTGGGTACATAATGAAATGAAGGCAGAAATAAACATGTTCTTTGAAACAAATGAGAACAAAGATACAACATACCAGAATCTCTGGGACACATTTAAAGCAGTTTGTAGAGGGAAATTTATAGCACTAAATGCCCACAAAAGAAAGCAGGAAAGATCTAAAATTGACACCCTAACATCACAATTAAAAGAACTAGAGAAGCAAGAGCAAACACATTCAAAAGCTAGCAGAAGGCAAGAAATAACTAAGATCAGAGCAGAACTGAAGGAGAGAGAGACACAAAAAAACCCTCCAAAAAATCAAGGAATCCAGGAGCTGGTTTTTTTTTAAAGATCAACAAAATTGATAGACTGCAAGCAAGACTAATAAAGAAGAAAAGAGAGAAGAATCAAATAGATGCAATAAAAATGATAAAGGGGATATCACCACCGACCCCACAGAAATACAAACTATCATCAGAGAATACTATAAACACTTCTACGCAAATAAATGAGAAAACCTAGAAGACATGGATAATTTCCTGGACACCTACACTCTCCCAAGACTAAACCAGGAAGACGATGAATCCCTGAACAGATCAATATCAGGCTCTGAAATTGAGGCAATAATTAAAAGCCTACCAACCAACAAAAGTCCATGACCAGACAGATTCACAGTTGAATTCTACCAGAGGTACAAGGAGGAGCTGGTACCATTCCTTCTGAAACTATTCCAATAGAAAAAGAAGGAATCCTCTGTAACTCATTTTATGAGGCCAACATCATTCTGATACCATAGCCTGGCAAAGACACAACAAAAAAAAGAGAATTGTAGACCAATATCCCTGATGAACATCAATGCCAAAATTCTCAATAAAATACTGACAAACCAAATCCAGCAGCACATGAAACAACTTATCCACCATGATCAAGTGGGCTTCATCCCTGGGATGCCAGGCTGGTTCAACATATGCAAATCAATAAACGTTATCCAGCATATGAACAGAACCAAAGACAAAAACCTCAGGATTATCTCAATAGATGCAGAAAAGACCTTTGACAATATTCAACAGCCCTTCATGCTAAAAACTCTCAAAAAATTCGGTATTGATGGAACGTATCTCAAAATAATAAGACCTATTTATGACAAACCCACAGCCAATATCATACTGAATGGGCAAAAACTGGAAGTATTCCCTTTGAAAACTGGCACAAGACAGGAATGCCCTCTCTCACCACTCCTATTCAACATAGTGTTGGAAGTTCTAGCTAGGGCAATCAGGCAAGAAAAGAAATAAACGGTATTCATTTAGGAAAAGAAGAAGTCCAATTGTCCCTGTTTGCACATGACATGAGTGTATATTTAGAAAACCCGGTTGTCTCTGCCCAAAATCTCCTTAAGCTGATTAGCAACTTCAGCAAAGTCTCAGGAGACAAAATCAATGTGCAAAAAATAACAAGCATTCTTATACACCAGTAACAGATGAACAGAGAGCCAAATCAGGAATGAACTTCCATTCACAATTGCTTCAAAAAGGAATAAAATACCTAGGAACCCAACATACAAGAGATATAAAGGACCTCTTCAAGGAGAACTACAAGCCACTGCTCAGTGAAATAAAAGAGGATACAGACAAATGGAAGAACGTACCATGCTCATGGATAGGAAGAATCAATATTGTGAAAATGGCCATACTTCCGAAGGTAATTTACAGATTCAATGTCATCCCCATTGAGCTACCAATGACTTTCTTCACAGAATTGGAAAAAACTGCTTTAAAGCTCATATGGAATCAAAAAAGACCCCACATTGCCAAGACAATCCTAAGTCAAAAGAACAAAGCTGGAGGCATCACGCTACCTGACTTCAAACTATACTACAAGGCTACAGTAACCAAAACACCATGGTCTTTGTACCAAAACAGAGATATAGACCAATGGAACAAAACAGAGTCCTCAGAAATAATACCACACATCCACAGCCATCTGATCTTTGACAAAACTGACAAAAACAAGAAATGGGGAAAGGATTCCCTATTTAATAAATGGTGCTGGAGGAACTGGCTACCCATAAGTAGAAAGCTGAAACTGGATCCTTTCCTTACTCCTTACACGAAAATTAATTCAAGATGGACTAGAGACTTAAATGTTAGACCTAAAACCATAAAAACCCTAGAAGAAAACCTAGGTAATGCCATTCAGGACATAGGCCTGGACAAGGACTTCATGTCTAAAACACCAAAACCAATGGCAACAAAAGCTAAAATTGACAAATGGGATCTAATTAAACTAAAGAACTTGTGCACAGCAAAAGAAACTACCATCAGAGTGAACAGGTAACCTACAGAATGGGAGAAAATTTTTGCAATCTACTCATCTGACAAAGGGCTAATATCCAGAACCTACAAAGAATCCAAACAAATTTACAAGAAAAAAACAAACAACCCCATCAAAAAGTGGGCAAATCATATGAACAGATACTTCTCAAAATAAGACATTCATACAGCCAATAGACTCATGAAAAAATGCTCATCATTACTAGCCATCAGAGAAATGCAAATCAAAATCACAATGAGATACCATCTCACACCAGTTAGAATGACAATCATTAAAAAATCTGGAAGCAACAGGTGCTGGAGAGGATGTGGAAAAATAGGAACACTTTTACACTGTTGGTGGGATTGTAAACTAGTTCAACCAATGTGGAAAACAGTGTGGCGATTCCTCAAGGATCTGGTACTAGAAATACCATTTGACCCAACCATCCCATTACTGGGTATATACCCAAAGGATTATAAATCATGCTGCTATAAAGACACATGCACACGTATGTTTATTGCAGTACTATTCACGATAGTAAAGACTTGGAGTCAACCCAAATATCCATCAGTGACTGACTGGATTAAGAAAATGTAGCACATATACACCATGAAATACTATGCAGCCATAAAACAGGATGAGTTCGTGTCCTTTGTAGGGACATGGATGCAGCTGGAAACCATCATTCTCAGCAAACTATCGCAAGAACAGAAAACCAAACACCGCATGTTCTCACTCATGTGTGGGAATTGAACAATGAGATCTCTGGGACACAGGAAGTGGAACATCATACATTGGGGCCTATTATTGGGTGGGTGGTAGGGTAAGGGATCGCATTAGGAGATATACCCAATGTAAATGAGGAGTTAATGGGTGCAGCACACCAACATGGCACATGTATACATGTGTAACAAAGCTGCACATTGTGCACATGTACCCTAGATCTTAAAGTATAATAAATAATAATAATAATAATAATAATAATAATAATGAAAGAAACTCATCAGAGTTCTTAGGAGAAGGGCCATTTTCTATGTGGGGAAAAAAAAAGAGTGTGCCAGTTGTCCTGATCCCTTAGTGGCAGGTGTTCCATCTGGCTGTGTCTACTCAGCCATCCCAACTCTCCTTCTTTTTAAATGATAATTTTGCTGGATATTAAATACGTGGTTGAAAGTTTTTTCTTTCAATACTTTAAATATGTCACCCTACTCTTTTGGGCATTCATAGTTTCTGGTGAGGAAATAGCTGCCAATGTTGATGACTATTTCTTGTATGTGTCATGTAGCTTATCTTTTGCTGCTTCCAAGATTTTTTTTTTTTGGTCAGTTTGATTATGTATTGGAGTATAACTGTTTGTTTAAATAACTTGTAGTTCATTGAGTTTCTTATAGGTTTAGATCATGTCTTTTAACAAATTTGGGATTTTTAAACCATTTTTAAATACATTCTTACATTGCTTTTTTCTCTTTCTTCTATTTCTGGAACTCCTATTGTCACATTGTATATTGGTACACTTGATGGTTTCCCACAGTTCTCTTAGACTCTGTTCATTTTTCTTCTTTTTTCTGTTTCTCAGACTGGATAATTTCAATTGCCTATCTCCCAGTTCACTAATTATTTTCTGCTTGCTCAAATATGCTGTTGAAATCCTCTAGTGAATTTTGTTTTTGACTTATTTTAGTTTTCAGCTGTAGAATTTTTTGAAAAATATATTTTTTCTTTATTGATTTTCTCTATTTCTTAGGATGTTTTCCTTATGACTTCCTTTAGTTCTTTTTCCATGGTTTCATTTAACTCTTTGAGCATATTTAAGACAGTTAACTGAATATTTTTTGAACAGTAAGTGCCATAGTCTGTGTTTCCTTAGAAGCAATTTCTGTTACTTTCTTGAGAAAATGAGACATAGTTTTTGTTCCTTTGCATGCTTCGTATTTATTTTGTTAAAATGAGCATTTTGGCAATGATAATGTGGTAGCTCTGAAAACAGATTCTCTGCCCCGCATAGCAGGAGTTGTTGTTGCTTTCTGTGAGTTGTAATTGTTTGTCTATTACCTGTTTTTAAACCTAATTTTTAGATAATTTTAAAATACCTTACTATTTATTGTGTATGTTCTCTGATGTTTCTGTTTCTTTAGTTGATGATCAGCTAGCAATTTGACAGATTTTTCTTAAACAGTTGGACTGAAAAAGAGAACAAAATTTTTCAATTCTTTGCACACTGTCTTTGTCTTGGGCCACTCCTTTACGATTAAGGCATTCCAGTTAACACTCTGTCTCAGCCTTAACTTCCTGCTTTCACAGAGTGTAAAGATCAGCCGGAGATGAGAGGTAAGCTCTTTTGAGGTATTTTCTGAGCCTGTACCCTATCTTGAGCAGGTTTGTGGCTCTTACTTTTTATCTTTTAGTTTGAATAATTTCCATTAACCTTTCTTCAATTTATTTTTATTTTATTTTAAAGTTCTGGAGTATTTGTGCAGAATGTGCAAGTTTGTTACATAGGTGAAAGTGTGCCACGGTGATTTGCTGCACCTATCAACCCATCACCTAGGTATTAAGCCTGGCATGCATTAGCTATTTTCCTGATGTGCTCTCCCCACTGCCCTCCCCTGACAGGCCCCAATGTGTGTTGTTTTCTTCCCTGTATCCATGTGTCTTCATTGCTCAGCTCCCAGCTATAAGTGAGAAAACGCAGTGTTTGGTTTTGCATTCCTGCATTAGTTTGCTGAGGATAATGGCTTCCAACTTCATTCATGTCCCTGCAAGGGATATGATCCCCTTTTTTGTGGTTGCATAGTATTCCATGGTGTATATGCACCATATCTTCTTTATCCAATCTATCATTGATGAGCATTTGGGTTGATTCCATGTCTTTGCTATTGTAAATAGTGCTGCAATAAACATACATATGGATGTATCTTTATAATAGAATAATTTATATTCATTTGGGTATATTTAGTTTGGGATTGCTGGTTCAAATGGTGTTTCCAGTTCTAAGTCTTCGAGGAATTGCCAACTGTATTCCACAATGGTTGAACTAATTTATATTTCCATCACCAGTGTAAAATCTTTCCTATTTCTCTGCAACTTTGCCAATATCTGTTGTTTTTTGACTTTTTAATAATCACCACTTTGACTCATGTGAGATGGTATCTCATTGTGGTTTTGATTTGCATTTCTCTAAAGATCAATGATTTTGAACTTCTTTTCATATGTTTGTTGGCCATGTGTATATCTTCTTTTGAGAAGTGTCTGTTCATGCCCTTTGCTCACTTTTTAATGGGGCTATTTGTTTCTTTCTTGTAAATTTGCTTAAATTCCTTTTAGATTCTGGATATTACACCTTTGTGAGATGAATGGCCTCAATTTCAGAACTAGTTATTGATATTTTCAGGGATTCAATTTCTTCCTGGTTTAGTCTTCAGAGGGTGTATGTGGACAGAAATTTATCGATTTCTTCTAGATTTTCTAGTTTATGTGCATATAGATTTTTACAGTATTATCTGATGGTTGGTTGCATTTCTGTGGGGTCAGTGGTGACATCTGCCTTATCATTTCTGATTGTATTTGTTTGAATCATCTCTGTTTTCTTCTTTGTTAGTCTAGCTAGATGGTCTATTTTATCATTATTTTTCACTAAACCAGCTCCTGGATTCATTGATATTTTGAATGGCTTTTTATGTCTCTATCTCCTTCAGTTCAGCTCTGATTTTGGTTATTCATTGTCTTCTGCTAGCTTTGGAATTTGTTTTCTCTTGGTTCTCTAGTTTTATTAATTGTGCTGTAAGGTTGTTAACTTGATATCTTTCTTCCTTTTTGTTGTGGGTATTTATTGCTGTAAGTTTCTCTCTTAACACTGCCTTACCTGTGTCCCACAGATTGTAGTAAACTGCATATTTGCTCTTATTAGTTTCAAAGAACTTCTTGATTTCTGCCTTAATTTTATTATTTACCCAAGTCACTCAGGAGCAGGTTATTAAATGTCTATGTAATTGTATAGTTTTGAGTGGATGTCTTGGTAGATTTCTAATTTGATTGTGCTGTGATCCAGGATACTGTCTTTTATGATTTTGATTCTTTTGCATTCGTTTAGGAGTGTTTTATTTCTGATTATGTGACTGATTTTAGAGTATGTGCCATGTGGCAATAAAAAAAATGTATATTTTGTTGTTTTTGGGTGGATATTTCTGTAGATACCTCCATGTCCATTTGATCCAGTATTGATTTTAGGTCCTGAATATCTTTGTTAATTTTCTATGTCAGTGATCTGTCTAATATTGTCAGTGGGATTCTAAAATCTCACACTATTATCATGTGGGAGTCTAAGTTTCTTTGTAGGTCTTTAAGAACTTGTTTTATGAATCTAGGTGCTCCTGTATTGGGAGCATATATGTTTAGGATAGTTAGCTTTATTTGTTGAATTGAGCCCTTTATCATTATTTAATGCCCTTCTTTGTCTTTAATAATATTTGTTGGCTTAAAGTCTGTTTTGTCAGAAACTTGGATTGCAACACCTGCTTTTTTCTGCTTTCCATTTGCTTGGTAAAATTTTCTCCATCCCTTTACTTTGAGCCTATGTGTGTCTTTGCATATGAGATGGTCTCTTGAAGACAGTGTACCAATGGGTCTTGATACTTTATTCACCTTGCCACTCGATATCTTTTACTTGGGGGCATTTAGCTCATTTATATTTCAGATTAGTATCTATATGTGTGGATTTGATCCTGTCATCATAATGCTAGCTGGTTATTTTATGAACTTGTTTATGTGGTGGCTTTATAGTGTCACTGTTCTGTGTACTTCAGTGTGTTTTTTAGTGGCTAGTAATGGTATTATCTTTCCATATTTAGGGCTTCCTTCAGGAGCTCTTGTGAGTCAGGCTGGGTTGTAACAAATTTCTTCAGCATTTACTTGCTTGTGAAGAACCTTGTTTCTTATTCTCTTATGAAACTTAGTTTGGCAAGATATGGAATTTTGTGTTGGAATTTCTTCTTTCCCCTTCCTTCCTTCCTTCTTTCCTTCCTTCCTTCCTTCCTTCCTTCCTTCCTTCCTT
>NC_045445.1:76761100-76791808 GCF_002776525.5 Piliocolobus tephrosceles
TCTTTCTTTTCTTTCTTTCTTTCTCTTTCTTCTTTCCAGTGTGGTGGACTTCCTATTGTAGGTGATCTGGACTTCCTCTCTAGCTGCCTTCTGCATTTTTTCTTTCATTTTGACTTTGGAGGATCCGATAATTATATGTTTTGGGGGTTACCTTCTCATGGATTATTTTACTGGGGTCCTCTGCATTACCTGAATCTGAATGTTGACTTGCTTAGCTAGGTTAGGGAAGTTGTCATGGATAATATGCTGAAATATGCTTTCCAAATTGGTTCCATTCTCCCCATCTCCTTCAGATATACCAGTCAGTCATAGATTTGGTCTCTTTACACAATTCCATATTTTTGAGGGGTTTCATTTTTTTCTCTATTCCTGTGTGCTTATATCTCATTTCAGAAAGACAGTCTTCAAGCTCTGAGATTCTTTCCTCAGGTTGGTCTATTCTGCTACTAATATTTGTGATTGCATTATGCAATTCTTGTATTGTGCTTCTTCTTTTTTTTTTTTTTTTTTTTTTTTACCAACATATATATATTTTATTTTACTTTAAGTTCGAACATGCAGGTTTGTTACATAGGTATACATGTGTCATGGTGGTTTGTTCCACCTATCAACCATCATCTAGGTGTTAAGCCCCACATGCATTAGGTATTTGTCCTAATGCTCTCCCTCCCCTTGTCCCCCATCCCCAACAGGCTCCATTATGTGATGTTCCCCTCCCTGTGTCCATGTGTTCTCATTGTTCAACTCACATTTACAAGTGAGAACATGTGGTGTTTGTTTTTCTGTTCCTGTGTTAGTTTGCTGAGAATGATGGCTTCCAGCTTCATCCATGTCTCTGCAAAAGACATGAACTTATTCTTTTTTATGTCTGTATAGTATTCCATGGTATATATGTGCCACATTTTCTTTATCCAGTCTATCATTTATGGGCATTTGGGTTGGTTCCAAGTCTTTGCTATTGTAAACAGTGCTGCAATAAACATATGTGTGCATGTGTCTTTATAGTAGAATGATTTATAATCCTTTAGGTATATACCCAGTAATGGGATTTCTGGGTCAATATGGAAATTGTATTTCTGATGTCTCTGGGATTACCAGCTTTTTTAAGGCTCACAGAAACAAAGCAAATAAAGTAATTAACCATTTCATATTTATATATGTTCAAATTCCACAAAAAGGTACGTGTGTATGTATGAACACACACTCACATGCACTCACACCCACTCACACTGCATACAAGGTCATAACCAGACCCAAGTACAGGTGCCCTTTAGATGTATGTAAGCAAATGTAGTTGTGGGTAATCACAACTGAAAGTAAAACAACATAAAAGTTCCAATTACAGTTATCCCCTAAGATAGCCTGTAAATTATAGGTTTTACCAAGGACAGGATCAGAGAGTATTTATCTGCAACTCATTCTGTGGGTTGACAACAAATTGCCATGTTCGCCAGGCACAGAATAGAGAAAGATTTGACTAGACGCTGAATGGGCCTCATTAGTAGAAACTCACTGCTTTCTACCTTCAGCAGGCAGGCTTTGATCTAGAACTCCACACACTGCAGCTGTGTTTGGGGCTTGCTGAGAGTTTTAGGAAGCTTTAACCAAGCAATGCTTTGTGCAGCTTGTACCAAAAAACATGTCCTACGATATTTCTTAATATCAACATCAAATTTGGAAGAACACATTTACATGGGCTCTGTTCTCTTCTGGGAAACCGACTTCAGCTGTTAGAAAACATGCTGTGGTTGCTAGAGGTAATGCTGATTACCTCTTTGAGCCAAGGTGCGGATTCAGAGAGACAAGCTCTACCCGACTGTTGATCATTCATGATGCTTGTCTCCAAGGGAGGGCTTCATGGGCAGTCACAAAGGGTCCCCCTCTCAGAAAAACTCACATTTGGTTTAATGCGCTGTGGTAGCTGCCTTGAAACTCTTTTTATTTTCCTTTTTTAAATTGCACTTTAAGTTCTAGGGAACATGTGCACAATGTGCAGGTTACATATACACGTGCCATGTTGGTTTGCTGCACCCATCAACTTGTCACTTACATTAGCTATTTCTCCTAACGCTATCCCTCCACCTAGCCCCCCACCCCACAACAGGCCCCAGTGTGTGATGATCCCCTTCCTGCGTCCATGTGTTCTCATTGTTCAACTCCCACTTATGAGTGAAAACATGCAGTGTTTGATTTTCTGTCCTTGTGATATTTTGCTGAGAATGATGGTTTCCAGTTTCACCCACGTCTGTGCAAAGGACATGAACTCATCCTTTTTTATGGCTGCATAGTATTCCATGGTATATATGTACCACATTTTCTTTATCCAGTCTACCATTGATGGACATTTGAGTTGGTTCCAAGTCTTTACTATTGTGAATAGTGCCACAATAAACATATGTGTGCATGTGTCTTTATAGTAGCATGATTTATAATCCTTTGGGTATATACCCAATAATGGAATTGCTGGATCAAATGGTATTTCTGGTTCTAGATCCTTGAGGAATCTCTACACTGTATTCCACAATGGTTGAACTAATTTACCCTCCCACCAACAGTTTAAAAGTGTTCCTATTTCTCCACATCCTCTCCGGCTTCTGTTTCCTGATGTATTAAAGATCACCATTCTAACTGGCATGAGATGGTATCTCATAGTGGTTTTGATTTGCATTTCTCTGATGGTCAGTGATGATGAGCATTTTTTCATATGTCTGTTGGCTGCATAAGTGTCCTGTTTTGAGAAGTGTCTGTTCATATCCTTCTCCCACTTTTTGATGGAGTTTTTTTTCTTGTAAATTTGTTTAAGTTCTTCATAGATTCTGGATATTAGCCCTTTGCCAGATGGATAGATTGCAAAAATTTTCTCCCATTCTGTAGGTTACCTGTTCAACCTGATGGTAGTTTCTTTTGCTGTGCAGAAGCTCTTTAGTTTAATTAGATCCCATTTTTCAATTTTGGCTTTTGTTGCCATTGCTTTTGGTGTTTTAGTCATGAAGTCTTTGCCCATGACTATGTCCTGAATGGTATTGCCTAGTTTTCTTCTATGGTCTTTATGGTTTTAGGTCCTACATTTCAGTCTTTAATCCATGTTGAGTTAATTTTTGTATAACATTTAAGGAAGGGATGCAGTTTCAGCTTTCTACATATGGCTAGCCAGTTTTCCAAGCACCATTTAATAAATAGGGAATCCTTTCCCCATTGCTTGCTTTTGTCAGGTTTGTCAAAACCTGGTTGTAGATGAGTGGTGTTATTTCTGAGGTCTCTGTTCTGTTCCATTGGTCTATATCTCTGTTTTGGTACCAGTACCATGCTGTTTTGCTTACTGTAGCCTTGTAGTGTAGTTTGAAGTCCGGTAGTGTGATGCTTCCAGCTTTGTTCTTTTTGCTTAGTATTATCTTGACTATGTGGGCTCTTTTTGGTTCCATATGAAATTTAAAGTAGTTTTTTCCATTTCTGTGATGAAAGTCAGTGGTAGCTTGATGGGGATAGCATTGAATTTGTAAATTACCTTGGACAGTATGGCTATTTTCACAATATTGATTCTTCCTATCCATGAGTATGGAATGTTCTTCCATCTGTTTGTGTCCTCTTTTATTTCATTAAGCATTGTACTTTTTGGCTCTGTCACTTTGATTATGCTGTTCTCCAGTTGTAATCTTTTGCCTCAGGTGGCAACAGATTGTTAATTTGCCTTTCAATGTTTTTAAAAAATACCTTCCACACAGATGCTTTTCTTCCCTGAAAATATTCTGGATTTTCAAACACCTAGATTAATTCATTAGTAAACCCCAAGAGAGGTCAAACTTGCACAAAATTACTTTAGAAAAAGGTACACTCTGCTCCTCTAGAAACCCGGTATCTGCACCTGAACATGGGCTGCTGTCTTCAAGACTGTCACTTTACTGGGGAGAGTGCAGAGAAAATCTAAATTAACAGCTTCAAGCTCTCCTCCTAACTTGTTTTAGTCACCTTTTGCTTAACTCAGTGTTCAATTTGTTGCTGTAAATCTTCGAATATTTTTCAGAGTTCTGAAAATGTTGATACTGACAATTTATACTTGTTTTTTTTTTTTTTTTTTTCCCTGTAGTGGAATGGGCCTTTGGAATGGTGTACTCTACCACTTTCACTAATGTCACCTCTTCTGTATTTTGATTAGGAGGGTAGAGTTGTCAGTACTATAATAATTGAAATTAAGAAATATTTACACCTTATTTTTCCAAAGTGGCATAACTGCTTGTTGGCAAATAGGACCTGGCTAAGTGCAATTAAATCTTGTTTTAGGGTTTGATGATTAATAAAGCTGAGACAAATGTCTTTAGAAAGACAAAAATACAGTGATTTTAACAGTACCATTTACTTTAAGAAAACTTTTTATTATATTAGTGTGTTTTGAATTAAGTTTTTTATTTTTATTTTTATAAATAGGTTATTTCAAGATGGGTAGAAAAAGAACCATCAGGAAAAATAGAATGTATCTTTTTTTCTCAAAAGAATCCTTTATTTTACGATAAATTATGTGTTAAAAATTACTGATATTATCTGTCATTTTGAAGCTATGCCCTTGAATATGCTTTTGCATAAGAATCGCTGTCATATAAACTGGAATGGAATTTTGTCTTGGCAGGTGTGAGAAATGCTCCCTGAATATGTTGCAGTATGTGAGACTGAAAACTGTTGAAAAATTTACTAGTAAATCATATATACCTTTGATCTTATTACTCATATATCTAAAAATCTTTAATACTCTCTATTGCCCATAGAATAACATATACATAATTTTGACTGGCATCCAAGCATCTCAAATACAGGCATACCTTATTTTATTGTGCTTTGCAGATATTACATTTTTACAAATTGAAGATTTGTAGCAACCCTGCACTGAACATGTCTATTGGTACTATTTTTCCAACAGCATGCGCTCGCTTAATGTTTCTGTGTCACATTTTGGTAATTTTCATAATACTTCAAACTTTTTCATTATTTGTATATCTGTTACAATAGTCTGTGATCAGTTTTCTTTGATGTTACTTCATAATTGTTTTGGGCACCAAGAACCACACCCATATAAGACAGTAAACTTGATTGATACATGTTGCATGTGTTCTGATGGCTCCACTAACTGGCCATTTGCCTATCCCTCTCTCTATCTTTGGGTATCCCTATTCCTTGAGACACAAAAATATTGAAAGTAATCCAATTAATAACACTACAATGGCTTCTACATGTTCAAGTGAAAGAAAGAGTTTCACATCTCTCACTTTAAGTCAAAAGCTAGAAAAAATTAAGCTTAGTGATAGCCAGGCCTCTTATGCCAAACAGTCAAGTTGCTAATGCAAAGAAAAAGTTCTTAAAGGAAATTCAAAACATTGCTCCAGTGAACACACTGAAACTGAGAATGTGAAATAACCTTATTGCTGATGTAGAGAACCTCATAGTGGTCTGGATAGATCAAACCAGCCACAACTTTCCCTTAAGCCAAAGCCTAATCCAGAGCAAATCCCTTCTGTTTTTAACTATGTCAAGGCTGAAAGAGATAAGGAAGTTGCAGAAGAAAACTTTGAAAGTAGTAAGCATTGGTTCTTAAGGAAAGAAGCCATCTCTATAATATAAAAGCACAAGGTGAAGCAGCAAGTGGTGATGTAGAAGCTGCATCAAGTTAAATAGAAGATCTAGCTAACTGATGCAGGTGGCTACACTAAACAACAGATATTCAATGTAGGCAAAACAATCTTCTATTGGAAGAGGGTGAAATTTAGGACTTCCTTAGCTAGAGAGAAAAGTCAGTGCCTGGTTTCCAAACTTCAAAGAACGGAATGGTTGTCTTGCTGGGGCTAATGCAACTGGTGACTTTAGGTTGAAGACAATACTCATTTACTATTCTGAATCTCCTATAGCCCTGAATAATTATGCTAAATCTATTGTGACTTTATATATGGAGCATCAAAGCCTAGATGACAACATATCTGTTTACGGTATGATCTAGTGAATATTTTAAGCCCATTGTTGAGACCTACTGCTCAGAAAAAAAGA
This sequence comes from Piliocolobus tephrosceles, assembly GCF_002776525.5. Classification (NCBI taxonomy): domain Eukaryota; kingdom Metazoa; phylum Chordata; class Mammalia; order Primates; family Cercopithecidae; genus Piliocolobus; species Piliocolobus tephrosceles. Next base: position 76,767,128 of record NC_045445.1, read on the forward strand.
TTCTTTTTAAAATAGTGCTGCTTGTTGATAATGCACCTGCTTATCCAAGATCTCTGATGGAGATGAATGAGGAGATTAATGTTTTCATGCTTGCTAACACAACATCCATTTTGGAACCCATGGATCAAGAAGTAGTTCCAACTTTCAAGTCTTATTATTTAAGAAATACTTTTCATAAGGCTAAAGTTGACATAGATTGTGTTTCCTTTGATGGATCTAGAAAAAGTCAATTGAAAACCTTCTGAAAAAGATTCACCATTCCAGATGTTATTAAGAAAATTTGTGATTCATGGGGGGAGGTCAAAATGTCAACATTAACTAAAGTTTAGAGGAAGTTGATTCCAACTCTCATGAATGACTTTGAGGGGTTTGAGGCTTGTGGCTTAAAACAATAGCAAAAGGTAGTAATTGCTGGTTTAGACTGTTCTCCTGCCTTCATCCCCCTTTTAAATAAATAAGTTGTACCTATTTCTCAGTGCACAACTGAAATCTTACCTCCATTATTACACCTCCTCCCTTACCTGGAAATAAGCTCTTCTTTGGTTTAACTCTGAGATTAAACTTATAGCTCATAAAGTACTTTTCACTTTCTATGATGTATTATAGTTATAAATATATTTTTAGTGGGAAGAGTTTTGGAGCTGCACATATATAAGTTTTAATCTTGATTCTATCACTCAGTAGTTTTGTGGCCTTGGACAAGACACTGATCTCTTTTTAAACTTTATTGGAAAAAGACTGATGGTAATACCTATCCCATGGTGTTGTTGGATTAAATTAAATGAGATAAAATATGTTAAACACCATTTTTTACCTGGCAGATAATAGGTGCCCAATACATGTAAATTTTGTTATCTGCAAGTAGCAGAAAGCCTGATTAACAGTGGCTCAAACCATAATGTAATTTTCATTTACTTATCAGGAACTCTGGAGGTGGTGGTTCCAGGGTTCATTCAATGGCTCAGTGATGTCATGAAGGACCTAAATTTCTATCCTTTTGCTCCATCCTTTCAGTATGGCTTTTTGTCTTCATTCTTATTGCTTCATGATTGCAAGATAATTGCAGTAGCTGTTGGCATGGCATTCTCATACTTATGCAAAAAAGGACTGCAGATATAAGGTTTTCTTCTCATTAGGGTGGAGAAAGCTTAAAAATATCTCTCATAAAAGCCTTCCAAAAAACTGTCCATTACATTTCTTTGGACAAAATTTTATCATATGGCCACTTCTAGTTGCAAGGGTGTCTAGGAAGGTAAGAATTTGGCAAAAAGAGATGGAAGTACTTTGAATGGCTTCAACTAATCATGGTTGTCTGTTGAGGCAGGGATGTATTGCCATTCCAGACAAAAGTGATGTACCTTTTTTTTATTATTATTATACTTTAAGTTCTAGGTTACATGTGCATAGTGTGCAGGTTTGTTACATATGTATACTTGTGCCATGTTGGTGTGCTGCACCCTTCAACTCATCAGCACCCATCAACTCGTCATTTACATCAGGTATAACTCCCAATGCAAACCCTCCCCCCTCCCCGCTCTCCGTGATAGGCCCCAGTGTGTGATGTTCCCCTTCCTGAGTCCAAGTGACCTCATTGTTCAGTTCCCACCTATGAGTGGGAATATGCGGTGTTTGGTTTTCTGTTCTTGCGATAGTTTGCTGAGAATGATGGTTTCCAGCTGCATCCATGTCCCTGCAAAGGACGCAAACTCATCCTTTTTTATGACTGCATAGTATTCCATGGTGTATATGTGCCACATTTTCTTAATCCAGTCTGTCACAGATGGACATTTGGGTTGATTCCAAGTCTTTGCTATTGTGAATAGTGCCGCAATAATCATACGTGTGCATGTGTCTTTATAGCAGCATGATTTATAATCCTTTGGGTATATACCCAGTAATGGTATGGCTGGGTCATATGGTACTTCTAGTTTTAGATCCTTGAGGAATTGCCATACTGTTTTCCATAATGGTTGAACTAGTTTACAATCCCACCAACAGTGTAAAAGTGTTCCTATTTCTCCACAACCTCTCCAGCACCTGTTGTTTCCTGACTTTTGAATGATTGCCATTCTAACTGGTGTGAGATGGTATCTCATTGTGGTTTTGATTTGCATTTCTCTGATGGCGAGTGATGATGAGCATTTTTTCATGTGTCTGTTGGCTGTATGAATGTCTTCTTTTGAGAAATGTCTGTTCATATGATTTGCCCACTTTTTGATGGGGTTGTTTGTTTTTTTCTTGTAAATTTGTTTGGGTTATTTGTAGATTATGGATATTAGCCCTTTGTCAGATGAGTAGATTGCAAAAATTTTCTCCGACACTATGGGTTGCCTGTTCACTCTGATGGCAGTTTCTTTTGTTGTGCAGAAGCTCTTTAGTTTAATTAGATCCCATTTGTCAATTTTGGCTTTTGTTGCCGTTGCTTTTGGTGTTTTAGACATGAAGTCCTTGCCCATGCCTATGTCCTGAATGGTACTACCTAGATTTTCTTCTAGGGTTTTTATGGTATTAGGTCTAACATTTAAGTCTCTAATCCATCTTGAATTAATTTTCGTATAAGGAGTAAGGAAAGGATCCAGTTTCAGCTTTCTACTTATGGCTAGCCAATTTTCCCAGCACCATTTATTAAATAGGGAGTCCTTTCCCCATTTCTTGTTTTTCTCAGGTTTCTCAAAGATCAGATGGCTGTAGATGTGTGGTATTATTTCTGAGAACTCTGTTCTGTTCCATTGGTCTATATCTCTGTTTTGGTACCAGTACCATGCTGTTTTGGTTACTGTAGCCTTGTAGTATAGTTTGAAGTCAGGTAGCGTGATGCCTCCAGCTTTGTTCTTTTGACTTAGGATTGTCTTGTCAATGCGGGCTCTTTTTTGGTTCCATATGAACTTTAAAGCAGTTTTTTCCAATTCTGTGAAGAAAGTCATTGGTAGCTTGATGGGGATGGCATTGAATCTATAAATGACCTTGGACAGTATGGCCATTTTCACGATATTGATTCTTCCTATCCATGAGCATGGTATGTTCTTCCATTTGTTTGTGTCCTCTTTGATTTCACTGAGCAGTGGTTTGTAGTTCTCCTTGAAGAGGTCCTTTACATCCCTTGTAAGTTGGATTCCTAGGTATTTTATTCTCTTTGAAGCAATTGTGAATGGAAGTTCATTCCTGACTTGGCGCTCTGTTTGTCTGTTACTGTTGTATAAGAATGCTTGTGATTTTTGCACATTAATTTTGTATCCTGAGACTTTGCTGAAGTTTCTTCTCAGCTTGAGGAGATTTTGGGCTGAGACGATGGGGTTTTCTAAATATACAATCATGTCATCTGCAAACAGGGACAATTTGACTTCTTCTTTTCCTAACTGAATACCCTTGATTTCTTTCTCTTGCCTGATTGCCCTAGCCAGAACTTCCAACACTCTGTTGAATAGGTGTGGTGAGAGAGGGCATCCCTGTCTTGTGACAGTTTTCCATGGGATTTTTTCCTGTTTTAGCCCATTCAGTATGATATTGGCTGTGGGTTTATCATAAATAGCTCTTATTATTTTGAGATACGTTCCATCAATACGGAATTTATTGAGCATTTTTAGCATGAAGGGCTGTTGAATTTTGTCAAAGGCCTTTTCTGCATCTATTGAGGTAATCATGTGGTTTTTGTCTTTGCTTCTGTTTATATGCTGGATTACGTTTATTGATTTGTGTATGTTGAACCAGCCTTGCATCCCAGGGATGAAGCCCACTTGATCATGGTGGATAAGCTTTTTGATGTGCTGCTGGATCCAGTTTGCCAGTATTTTATTGAGGATTTTTGTATCGATGTTCATCAGGGATATTGGTCTAAAATTCTCTTTTTTGTGTGTGTCCCTGCCAGACTTTGATATCAAGATGATGTTGGTCTCATAAAATGAGTTAGGGAGGATTCCCTCTTTTTCTATTGATTGGAATAGTTTCAGAAGGAATGGTACCAGCTCCTCCTTGTACCTCTGGTAGAATTCAGCTGTGAATCCATCTGGTCCTGGACTTTTTTTGGATGGTAGGCTATTAAATATTGTCTCAATTTCAGAGCCTGCGATTGGTCTATTCAGGGATTCAACTTCTTCCTGGTTTAGTCTTGGAAGAGTGTAAGTGTCTAGGAAATTATCCATTTCTTCTAGATTTTCTAGTTGATTTGCATAGAGGTGTTTATAGTATTCTCTGATAGTAGTTTGTATTTCTGTGGGGTCGGTGGTGATATCCCCTTTATCATTTTTTATTGCATCTATTTGATACCTCTCTCTTTTCTTCTTTATTAGTCTTGCTAGCGGTCTGTCAATTTTGTTGATCTTTTCAAAAAACCAACTCCTGGATTCATTGATTTTTTGGAGGGTTTTTTGTGTCTCTATCTCCTTCAGTTCTGCTCTGATCTTAGTTATTTCTTGCTTTCTGCTAGCTTTTGAATGTGTTTGCTCTTGCCTCTCTAGTTCTTTTAATTGTGATGTTAGAGTGTCAATTTTAGATCTTTCCTGCTTTCTCTTATGGGCACTTAGTGCTATAAATTTCCCTCTACACACTGCTTTAAATGTGTCCCAGAGATTCTGGTATGTTGTATCTTTGTTCTCATTGGTTTCAAAGAACATCTTTATTTCTGCTTTCATTTCGTTATGTACCCAGTAGTCATTCAGGAGCAAGTTATTCAGTTTCCATGTATTTGAGCAGTTTTGAGTGAGTTTCTTAATCCTGAGTTCTAGTTTGATTGCACTGTGGTCTGAGAGACAGTTTGTTATAATTTCTGTTCTTGTACATTTGGTGAGGATTGCTTTACTTCCAATTATGTGGTCAATTTTAGAATAAGTGTGATGTGGTGCTCAGAAGAATGTATATTCTGTTGATTTGGGGTGGAGAGTTCTGTAGATGTCTATTAGGTCTGCTTGCTGCAGAGGTTAGTTCCATTCCTGGATATCCTCGTTAACTTTCTGTCTCATTGATCTGTCTAATGTTGACAGTGGAGTGTTGAAATCTCCCATTATTATTGTATGGGAGTCTAAGTCTCTTTGTAAGTCTCTAAGGACTTGCTTTATGAATCTGGGTGCTCCTGTATTGGGTGCGTATATATTTAGGATAGTTAGGTCTTCCTGTTGAATTGATCCCTTTACCATTATGTAATGGCCTTCTTTGTCTCTTTTGATCTTTGATGGTTTAAAGTCTGTTTTATCAGAGACTAGGATTGCAACCCCTGCTTTGTTTTGTTCTCCATTTGCTTGGTAGATCTTCCTCCATCCTTTTATTTTGAGCCTATGTATATCTCTGCATGTGAGATGGGTCTCCTGAATATAGCAGACTGATGCGTCTTGACTCTTTATCCAATTTGCCAGTCTGTGTCTTTTAATTGGAGCATTTAGTCCGTTTACATCTAAGGTTAATATTGTTATGTGTGAACTTGATCCTGCCATTATGATATTAACTGGTTATTTTGCTCGTTAGTTGATGCAGTTACTTCCTAGCCGTGATGGTCTTTACATTTTGGCATGTTTTTGCAATGGCTGATACTGGTTGTTCCTTTTCCATGTTTAGTGCTTCCTTCAGGGTCTCTTGTAAGGCAGGCCTGGTGGTGACAAAATCTCTAAGCATTTGCTTATCTGTAAAGGATTTTATTTCTCCTTCAATTATGAAACTTAGTTTGGCTGGATATGAAATTCTTGGTTTAAAATTATTTTCTTTAAGAATGTTGAATATTGTTCCCAACTCTCTACTGGCTTGTAGAGTTTCTGCCGAGAGATCTGGTATTAGTCTGATGGGCTTCCCTTTGTGGGTAAGCCGACCTTTCTCTCTGGCTGCCCTTAAGATTTTTTCCTTCATTTCAACTTTGGTGAATCTGGCAATTATGTGTCTTGGAGTTGCTCTTCTGGAGGAGTATCTTTGTGGCGTTCTCTGTATTTCCTGAATTTGAATATTGACCTGCCCTACTAGGTTGGGGAAGTTCTCCTGAATGATATCCTGAAGAGTGTTTTCCAACTTGGTTCCATTTTCTCCCTCACACTCAGGCACCCCAATCAGACGTATATTTTGTCTTTTTACATAATCCCATACTTCTTGCAGGCTTTGTTCATTTCTTTTTCTTCTTTTTTCTTTAGACTTCTCTTCTCAATTCATTTCATTCATTTGATCCTCATTCGCTGATACTCTTTCTTCCAGTTGATCGAGTCGGTTACTGAAGCTTGTGCATTTGTCACGTATTTCTCGTGTCATGGTTTTCATCTCTGTCAGTTCGTTTATGGCCTTCTCTGCATTAATTATTCTGGTTATCAATTCTTCCACTCTTTTTTCAAGATTTTTAGTTTCTTTGTGCTGGGTACCTAATTCCTCCTTTAGCTCTGACAAGTTTGATGGTCTGAAGCCTTCTTCTCTCATCTCATCAAAGTCATTCTCTGTCCAGCTTTGATCCATTGCTGGTGATGAGCTGCATTCCTTTGGACGGGGAGATGCGCTCTTATATTTTGAATTTCCAGCTTTTCTGCCCTGCTTTTTCCCCGTCTTTCTGGTTTTATCAGCCTCTGGTCATTGATGATGGTGACGTGCTGATGGGGTTTTGGTGTGGGTGTCCCTCCTGTTTTATAGTTTTCCTTCTAACAGTCAGGACCCTCAGCTGTAGGTCTGTTGGAGATTGCTTGAGGTCCACTTCAGACCCTGTTTTCCTTGGTGTCAGCAGCAGAGGCTGCAGAAGATAGAATACTGCTCAACAGCGAGTGTACCTGTCTGATTCCTGCTTTGGAAGCTTCCTCTAAGGGGTGTACTCCACCGTGTGAGGTGTGGGGTGTTGGTCTGCCCCTAGTGGAGGATGTCTCCCAGTTAGGCTACTCAGGGTTCAGGGACCCACTTGAGCAGGCAGCCTGTCCGTTCTGAGATCTCAACCTCCGTGTTAGGAGATCCACTGCTCTCTTCAAAGCTGTCAGACAGAGTCATTTGCGTCTGCGGAGGTTTCTGCTGCTTTTTGTTGTTGTTGTTGTTGTTTAGCTGTGCCCTGTCCCCAGAGGTGGAGTCTACAGAGACTGGCAGGTCTCCTTGAGCTGCTGTGAACTCCACCCAGTTCGATCTTCCCAGGGCTTTGTTTATCTACTTAAGCCTCAGCAATGGAGGGCGCCCCTTCCCCAGCCTTGCTGCTGCCTTGCAGTTAGATGGCAGACTGCTGTGCTAGCAATGAGGAAGGCTCCGTGGGCATGGGACCCTCCCGGCCAGGTGTGGGATATAATCTCCTGGTGTGCCTGTTTGCTTAAAGTGCAGTATTGGGGTGGGAGTTACCCGATTTTCCAGGTATTGTGTGTCTCAGTTCCCCTGGCTAGGAAAAGGGATTCCTTTCTCCCTTGTGCTTCCCAGGGGAGGCGATGCCTCGCCCTGCTTCATCTCTCGCTGGTCGGGCTGCAACAGCTGACCAGCACTGATTGTCCGCCACTGCCTAGTGAGATAAACCCAGTACCTCAGTTGAAAATGCAGAAATCAGCTGTCTTCTGTGTCGCTCGCACTGGGAGCTGGAGACTGGAGCTGTTCCTATTTGGCCATCTTGCTCCACCCCCAAGATAAAATTTTTCTTAAAAAAAGCTTTCATCCTGGCACCTTCTTCTCAAAGGCCACTCATACCTTCCTAATACATATAGACTAAATCTTAGAATTGTAAGCTTGGTACTCGAGATTCTCTGTAGTCTGGTCCCTGCCTACATTTCCAGCCTTATTTCTCATGTGTCTTTAGTCAGAACATTCTCTTTACTGGTCCCTGAAGATTCCATTGTATCTTTGCTCACACTATTCCCCCATTTCTCTCATGTAAATCCCACCCTCCCTTTAGGCTTAGCCTTTTCTAGATCATCTCCAAAACCTGTCAGTGTCCTTACTGTTTCTTTAGGACTTATGGCCTGTACTCTTTTATTGGTGATTGGCACAATTTTACCCACTGATTTGTCTTAGACCCCTAACTTGATTATAGACTTTTTAAAGGAAAGACCTATGTTCCTCCTATCTGTGTTCCCCTCAGAACTCTGGCCTGATCAAAAGCTTTTGTACCTCCTGCTGTGTGTTTGTCTTCATGTGTTGATTGATAATAAGGTGAGGTATCATAGAAAATATGTTGGAAACCAGCTTGCAGTTCTACAATATACCATGGACAATTTATGCATAGATAATTGAGGAGACACTATTTTTAGTTAAATAATTTTTCTACTATATTCAATATCATCAGCTGGTTGTATAATAACTCATTGAACAGCTATAAACTAATTAATATTCTATTATTATACATTCATATATTCTTCAATTTCTGTCTATTATAATTAATACTAAGATAAATATGCTTGTATGCAAAGCTTTTTCAAATGTTTATTTTCTTGTCCATTCTATTGGTCCAGTTTAGAAATTATCTTCTCCTTGAAGCCTTCCAGTCACCACTTGGAGTTAGTCTATTCTTTTTGCATTCCCTTAGGACTTGGCAGCAGGCATTTTGCATTGTGGTATATCTGAATGTGCTTGTCTCTGATCTATTAAATATTATCTTATTATTCATAACACACATCCTTCATAATGATCTTAAAGGCTAATTTTGAATTCTGATGTTTAAGAATTCACTAAAATGGTGGAGCAAAATATATTTACTATCTAAACAGTCCTGCCCTGCTTATCTTGTCTTTGAGTTGATATTCATTTTTTTTTGTGTGTGTGTGTGGTCTGGAAAGCAATAGATACTGCATTCAGAGCCCCTGGCCTTAGATCAGTGGTTTTCAAAGTTTAGTTCCCAGACAAGGAGCATCACCATCACTTGGCAACTTGCTGAAAATGCAAATTCTTAGGCTCCACATGTACTTACTCAATAGCTAGAGCTGGTGCCTAGAAATCTGTTTTTTAGAATACTTATTAAAGTTCTTTACATGATTCTAATGCACACTTAGATTTGAAAACCACTGGACTAACTAGAGGTTAATAATCAATAATGATGCTTTTATACCAACATAAAACATGTCATGAAAATAACTCAAGGGCTTTGGAGTCAGAGGACCTATATTCAAATTCCATCTTTTTCTTATATCAGTTGAGAAAACTTGGACTGTCATTTTTCTCTTTGAGTTTCTGTTTCTTCATTTGTTGAAAGGAAATAATGGCAATACCTACTGTGTAGGATTATTAGGATGATCAAATGAGATAATGTATGTGAAAGTTCCTTGTAGACCATAATGGGCCGTACAAATACTGTTTATTTACTTTTCTCAGGCTTAAGCCCAGTGCCTCTATGAAGCTGATCCTAACCCAGAGTGACCTTGCCCTTATAGAATAGAAGTAACCTACATTATATATTGAGATCTCTAACACCTCTTCAGAAATCCAGTGGCAGGAGAAAAACAAAAACTGGTATGCATCGAAACTAATACTTTGTTCTCTGAAAGACCTGTGGTGGCAGCCATCTTCAGCCTAAATTATTATTCATGCAGGTTTGGGCTTCTCTGATGAACTTGTGTGCCAGGTGTTCAGGTGATTTGTCTTAATTTATCTTAAAATCCCCTAATTTTGCTTGTGTTGTTTAGTGAAGGAGAATGACAAAATAGGTATATGCTGGTATCTAGCATTGAGAAGAAAGCCAGCTAAACCATGGACTGTATAAATACTTTTTGTTTACTTTTCTCAGCATTAAGCCCAGTGCCTCTATGAAGGTAGAAGGAGCAACTTAATCAAGGGAGTCTGAAAGACACTGGAGCACAAGTAGAGATGATTCAGAGCAATGAGAAGAGATTTTGTCCCCACACCTGTATTCAAAAAATGATTTTGGTGCCCTGACAACACAAGGGAATCCAAAAACACTTTGGGACATAGAGAGTTTACAGCTTTGGGGCCACCTGCAAACAGCCCTCTTACAGATAGCACTGGCAACAGTGGGGAGGTGCTTCTGGCAAGTAACTTTAAGAACAATGGGTGTTACTGGTGGGTAGGAATACTTACAAACCTTTATAGACCCTAGGCTTTTGGAGGCCCAACCTATCCTCATATCAAACATAATAAAATATACCCACAGTACCTACAAAATAGAACTTTCTTGCTGCAAAATTTACAAAGAATTTTAAAAATGTTGCTTTTGAAATTATTTGGCTATAACTCCTTTAATTTGCAATTGGCTGTGATTTCTAAGTAATCATCATATGTGCTTGGGAATTCTTATGAAATGAGAAAGTACAACTCACAAATTGCTTTCAAATGTAGTATTAAAATATTAAATTTAATGAATATTAAAAGTAACAATGATTGAAGTTTGCATACTTAAACATATGTTTCTACATTGCTTTTAAAAAGGAATTTCAGAGCCAGCAAAGATAAAATGACCCTAATTAAAGAATTAGATGCCTAAACTGTGTAAACATTGGTGGTAAACACATGTGAGATGCCCCAAGGACTCCCAGAAATACTTGGAATTAATTTTCAGGGGCCCGAGGTCTTGCATTACACAGGTATGGACAAGAGCTGATGTAACATGAGTTATTAACATTAGGTGACTCCCTATAGGTAGGTAAGACCATGAGAAACTCAAGTTCTAGACATAAAAGATGTGATAGTGGAGAGGCCTAGGAGTGAGCAGGTATGTATCAGCTCAACAGGAACTCAGTGAAAAAACAAAATGAAATAATCAAACAAACATAAAAGAATTGTGACCTCTTATTGAGGACTATGGTGAATTCTTGTTCTTTCTTTTGGTTAAATTGGCTGCCTCAGGGAGAATTGTGTTCTAAAGTTTCTTTTCTTTTCTTTTCTTTTTTTTTTTTTTTTGCAATTAAAAAAATATTTACTTTAAGTTCTAAGATACGTATGCAGAACGTGCAAGTTTGTTACATAGGTATACACGTGCCATGGTGGTTTGCTGCACCTACCAACTCATCATCTAGGTTTTAAGCCCTGCATGCATTAGGTATTTGCTCTCCCTCCCCTTGTCCCCCATCCCCCAACAGGCCCCGGTGTGTGATGTTCCCTCCTTGTGTCCATGTGTTCTCGTTTTTCAACTCCCTCTTATGAATGAGAACATGCGGTGTTTCTTTTTCTGTTCCTGTGTTAGTTTGATGAGAATGATGGCTTCCAGCTTCATCCATGTCCCTGCAAAGGTCATGAATTCATTCTTCTTTATGGTTGCAAAGTATTCCATGGTGTATATGTGCCACATTTCCTTTATCTAGTCTATCATTGATGGGCATTTGGGATAGTTCCAAGTCTTTGCTATTTTAAATAGTGCTGCAATAAACATACGTGTGCACGTGTCTTTATAGTAGAATGATTTAAAATCCTTTAGGTATATACCCAGTAAAGGGGTTGCTGGGTCAAATGGTATTTCTGGTTCTAGATCCTTGGGGAATTGTCACACTGTTTTCCACAATGGTTGAACTAATTTACATTTCAAGCAACAGTGTAAAAGCATTTCTATTTCTCCACAGCATTGCCAGCATCTGCTGTTTCCTGACTTTTTAATAGTCGGTCGTCATTCTAATTTACATGAAATGGTATTTCATTTTGGTTTTGATTTGCATTTATCTAATGACCAGCGATGATGAGCTTTTTATCATATGTCTGTTGGCTGCATAAATGTCTTGTTTTGAGAAGTGTCTGTTCATACCCTTCACCCACTTTTTAAAGGGTTTTTTTTTTTTCTTGTAAATTGTTTAATTTTCTTGTAGATTCTGGATATTAGACTTTCGTCAGATGGGTAGACTGCAAAATTTTCTCCCATTCTGTAGGTTGCCTGTTCACCCTGATGGTAGTTTCTTTTGCTGAGCAGAAGCTCTTTAGTTTGATTAAATCCCATTTGTGAATTTTGGCTTTTGTTGAAATTGCTTTTGGTGTTTTAGTCACGAAGTCAATGCCAATGTCCTGAATGGTATTTCCTAGGTTTTCCTCTAGGGTTTTTATGGTTTTGGGTTTTACATTTTAATCTTTAATCCATGTTGAGTTATTTTTTTATAAGGTGTAAGGAAGGGATCCATTTTCAGTTGTCTGCATAAGGCTAGCCAGTTTTTCCAGCGCCATTTATTAAGTAGGGTATCATTTTCCCACTGCTTGTTTTTGCCAGATTTGTCCAAGATCAAATGGTTGTAGATGTGTGGTGTTATTTCTGAGGTCTGTGTTCTGTTCCATTGGTCAACATGTCTGTTTTGGTACCCATACCATGCTGTTTTAGTTACTGTAGCCTTGTAGTACAATTTGAAATCAGGTAGCATGATGCCTCCAGCTTTGCTCTTTTTGCTCAGGATTGTCTTGGCTATGTGGGCTCTTTTTTGGTTCCATATGAAATTTAAAGTAGTTTTTCCTAGTTTTGTGAAGAAAGTCAGTGGTAGCTTGATAGAAATAGCATTGAATCTATAAATTACTTTTCACGATATTGATTCTTCCTATCCTTCAACATGGAATTATCCCCATTTGTTTGTATCATCTTTTATTTTCTTGAGCAGTGGTTTGTAGTTCTCCTTGAAGAGGTCCTTCACGTCTCTAGTGAGCTGTTTTCCTAGGTATTTTATTCTCTTTGTAGCAATTGTGAATGGAAGTTCATTCATGACTTGGCTCTCTGCTTGCCTATTGTTGGTGTATAGCAATGCTTGTGAGTTTTGCACATCGATTTTGTATGCTGAGACTTTACTGAAGTTCCTTATCGGCTTAAGGAGTCTTTGGGCTGAGACAATGGGGTTTTCTCAATATAGAATCATGTCATGTGCAAACTGACAATTTGACTTCCTCTTTTTCTTTGTGAATACCCTTTATTTCTTTCTCTTTCATGATTGGCCTGGCCAAAACTTCCGGTACTATGTTGAATAGAAGTGGTGAGAGAGGGCTTCTTTGTCTCACGCCGGTTTTCAAAGGAAATGCTTCCTGATTTTGCCCATTCAGTATGATGTTGGCTATGGGTTTGTCATAAATAGCTCTACTTAATTTGAGATGTGTTCCATCAGTAACTAGTTTATAGAAGGTTTTTAACATGAAGGGATGCTGAATTATATTGAAGACCTTTTCTACATCTATTGAGATAATCATGTGGTTTTTGTCATTGATTCTGTTTATATGATTGAATACATTTATTCATTTGCATATGTTGAACCAGTCTTGCATTCCAGGGATGGAGCTGCTTTGATGGTGGTGGATAAGCTTTTTGATGTGGTGCTAGATTCGGTTTGGCAGTATATTATTGAGGATTTTTGCATAGGTATTTATCAGGAATATTGGCCTGAAATTTTCTGTTTTTGCTGTGTCTCTGCCAGGTTTTGGTATTAGGATGATGCTGGCCTCATAGAATGAGTTAGGGAGGCATCCCTCTTTTTCTATTGTTTGAAATAATTTCAGAAGGAATAGTACCAGCTTCTCCTTGTACCTCTGGCAGAATTCTGTTGTGAATCTGTCTAGTCATAGACTTCTTTTGGTTAGTAACATATTAATTACTGCCTCAATTTCAGAATTGTTACTGGTCTCTTCGGGGATTCGACTTTTTCCTGGTCTAATATTGGGAGGGTGTATGTGTCCTGGAATTTATCAATTTCTCCTTGATTATCTGCTTTATTTGTGTAGAGGTGTTTATAGTATTCTCTGGTGGTATTTGGTATTTCTGTGGGATCAGTGGTGATATCCCCTTTATCATTTATTTAATGTGTCTATTTGATTCTTCTCTTCTTTATTTTTTATTAGTCTAGCTAGTGCTCTATCTATTTTGTTAATTTAAAAAACAGCTCTTGGATTCACTGATGTTTTTGAAGGAGTTTTCACATCTCTATCTTCTTCAGTTCTGCTCTGATCTTAGTTATTTCTTGTCTTCTGCTAGCTTTTGGATTAGTTTGTTTTTACCTCTATACCTCTTTTAATGGTGATGTTAGTGTGTTGATTTTAGATCTTTCTAGCTTTCTGATGTGGGCATTTAGTACTGCAAATTTCCTTCTACACACTGCTTTAAATGTGTCCCAGAGATTCTGGTACATTGTGTCTTTGTTCTCATTGGTTTCAAAGAATATCTTTATTTCTGCCTTCATTTTGTTATTTATCCAGGAGTCATTTAGGAGCAGGTTGACCAATTTCCATGTAGTTGTGTGGTTTTGAGTGAGTTTCTTAATCCCGAATTCTAATTGGATTGCCCTGTGGTCTGGGAGACTGTTAGGATTTCCGTTCTTTTACATTTGCTGAGGAGTGTTTTACTTCCAATTATGTGGCTGATTTGAAAATAAGTGGCATGACACAGAGAAGAATGTATATTCTGTTGATTTGGAGTGGAGAGTTTTGTAGATGTCTTTTAGGTCCACTTGATCCAGAGCTGAGTTCAAGTCCTTAATATCCTTGTTAATTTTATTTCTCGTTGATGTGTCTAATATTGACAGTGGGGTGTGAAAGTCTCCCACTATTATTGTGTTGTAGCCTAAGTCTCTCTGTAGGTCCCTAAGAACTTGTTTTATGAATCTGGGTCCTCCTATATTTAGTGCATATATATTTAGGATAGCTAGCTCTTCTTGTTGCATTGATCCCCTTACCATCATGTAATGCCCTTCTTTGTTTTTTTTTTTTTTTTTTTTCACCTTTGTTGGTTTAAAGTCTGTTTTATCACAGACTGGGATTGCAACCTCTGGTGTTTTTTTGAACTTTCCATTTGCTTGGTAAATATTCCTCCATCACTTTATTTTGAGCCCATGTGTGTCTTTGCACATAAGATGTATCTCCTGAATACGACACACCAATGGGTCTTGACTCTTTATCCAGTTTTCCAGTTTGTGTCTTTTAATTGGGGCATTCAGCTTATTTACATTTAAGGTTAATATTTTTATGTGTTAATTTGATCCTGCCATCATGAGGTTATCTGGTTATTTTGCACATTAGTTGATGTAGTTTCTTCATGGTATCATTGGCCTTTACATTTTGGTGTGTTTTTGCAGTAGCTGGTACCAGTTTTTTCTTTCCATATTTAGTGTTTCCTTCAGAGCTGTTTCAAGTCAGGCCTGGTGGTGACAAAATCCCTTAGCATTTGTTTGTCTAGAAAGGATTTTATTTCTCCTTTGCTTATGAAGCTTGGTTTGGTTAGATATGAAATTCTGGTTTGAAAATTCTTTTCTTTAAGAATATTGAATATTAGCCCCCACTCTCTTCTGGCTTGTGGGGTTTCTGCTGAGAGTTCTATTGTTAGTCTGATAGGCTTCCCTGTGCAGGCGACCTGACCGTTCTCTCTGGTTGCCCTTAACATTTTTCCTTTATTTCAAACTTGGAGAATCTGATGATTATGTGTCTTGGTGTTGATCATCTTGTGAGGTATCTTAGTGGTGTTGTCTGTATTTCCTGAAGTTCATATTGGCCTACCTTGCTAGGTTGGGGAAGTTCTCCTGGGTAATATCCTGAACTGTGTTTTTCAATTTAGATTCATCCTCCCCATCACTTTCAGGTACACCAATCAATCGTAGGTTTTATCTTTTTACATAGTCCTATATTTCATGGAGGCTTTGTTAGTTCCCTTTTATTCTTTTTTCCCTAAGTTTGTCTGCATGCCTTATTTCAGCAAGGTGGTCTTCAGTCTCTGATATCCTTTCTTCTGCTTAGTCTACTTGCCTACTGATACTTGTGTATCCTTCATAAACTTCTCGTGCTGTGTTTTTCAGCTCCATCAGGTCATTTATGTTCCTCTCTGAACTGATTATTCTCGTTAGCAGTTCCTGTAGCTTTTTATCAAGGTTCTTAGCTTTCTTGCATTGGGTTAGAACCTGCTCCTTTATCTCAGAGGAGTTTGTTATTACACCTTCCGAAGCCTATTTCTGTCAATTCGTCAAACTCATTCTCCATCCAGTTTTTTCCTTTGCTGGAGAGGTGTTGTGATAATTTGGAGGAGAAGAGGCATTCTGGTTTTTGGAATTTTTAGCTTCTTTTTGCTGTTTTTTCCTCATATTTGTGGGTTTATCTACCTTTCATCTTTGAGGCTGATGACCTTTGGAAGGCTTTTTTTTTTTTTTTTTTTTTTTTTGGTGTGTGTGTGGGGGTCTTTTTTGTTGGTGGTTTTTCTTTTTTTTTCTTTATGTTTGTTAGTTTGTCTTATAACATTCAAACCCCTCTTCTCTAAATCTGCTGCAGCTTGCTGGAGGTCCACTCCAGACCCTGTTCACCTGGGTATCACCAGTGGAGGCTGCAGAACAGCCAAGATGCTGCCTGCTCCTTTCTCTGGGAGCTTCATCCCAGAGAGTCACTGGCTTGACGTCAGCCAGAGCTCCCCTGCATGAGATGTCCATTGACCCTTATTGGGAGAACTCTCCCAGTCAGGAGGCATGGGTTCAGGGACCCACTTGAGGAGGCAGTCTATCCCCTTAGTGGACCTGGTGCACTATGCTGGGAGAATCCCCTTTGTCAGGATCAGTTGCTCTTTTCAGAGCCTGCAAGCAGGAAAGATTAAGTCTACTGAAGCTGCAACTGCAGCTGCCCCTCCCGCGAAGTGCTCTGTCCCAGGGACATGAAAGTTTTATCTGTAAACCACTGACTGAGGCTGCTACATTTCCTGCAGAGATTCCCTGTCCAGTGAGCAGGAGTCTAGGGAATGAGTCCGGCCACAGCCACTTTGCTATTCTGTGGTGAATTCTGTGCAGTCTAAACCTGACAACCTCCTTAGCACTGTCAAGGGAAAATTGGCTACCAAAACCTCAGCAATGGCAGTTGCCACTCCCCCTACTAAGTTCAATCATCCCAGGTTGACTCCAGACTGTGGTACTGGCATCGAGAATTTTAAGCCAGTGGTTCTTACTTTGCTGGGATCCATGGGAGTGGAACCTGCTTAGTGAGACCCCTTGGCTCCCTTGCTTCAGCCCCCTTTTCAGGGGAGTGGTTGGTTCTCCTATCTTGCTGGGGTTCCAGGTGCTGCTATAGTAGAAAAAAACCTTTTTCTTGAGTAATACCCTGCAAGTACGGCATTCAAAGCAAAAATGGACAAATGGGAACTTGTTAAGTAAAAAGCTTCTGCATAGCAAAGGAAACAATCAACAAAGTGAAGATCCAACCCACAGAATGGAAAAAAAATATTTGTAAAGTACCTATCTGCATCTGACAAGGGATTAATAACCATAATATATATGGAACTGAAGCAACTCTATAGGGGAAAAAATCTAATAATCTGATTAAAAATGGGCAAAAGATTTTAATAGACGCTTCTCAAAAGAAGACTCACAAATGACAAACAGGCATATGAAAATGTGTTCAACATCATTGATCATCAGATAATACAAATCAAAATTATAGTGAGATATTTTTCCCCAGTTAAAACAGCTTACACCCAAGAAATAGGCAATAACAAATGCTGGTGGGGATGTGGAGAAAAGGGAACCCTTTAATACTGTGGTGGGAATGTAATTAGTACAACCACTATGAAGAACAGTTTAGAGATTCGTTATAAACTTAAAAATTGAGCCATTATATGATCCAACAATCCCATTGCTTGGTATATACCCAAAAGAAAGGAAGTCAATATGTTGAAAAGGTATCTGCACTCCCATGTTTGTTGCAGCAGTGTTCCCAATAGCTGGGTTTTGAAGCAACCAACACGCCCATCAACAGACACATGGATAAAGAAAATATGGTACTTATACACAATGGAATACTATTCAGTCATAAAAATAATAAGATTCTGTCATTTGCAAGAACGGGTAAGACTGGAGGTCATTATTTTAAGTGAAATAAGCCAGTCATAGAACGACAAACATTACATGTTCTCACTTACTTGCAGGAGCTAAAATCAAAACAATTGAACTCATGGAGATAGATAGTATAAGGATGGTTAGCAAAGACTGGGAAAAATAGTTGGGGGCTTTAGGGGAGGGAGGATGGTTAATGGGTAAAAAAAATGTAAGAATGAATAGTTCCTAGTATTTGATATCACAATGGGGTGATGATATTAATCCGTTTTCACATTGCTATAAAAATCTTCTCTGAGACTGGGTAATTTATAAAGAAAGAGGTTTAATTGGCTCACAGTTCCACAATGCCTGGGGAGGCCTCAGAAAACTTACAATAGTGGCAGAAGGGGAAGCAGGCACATCTTATGTGGCAGCAGGTGAGAAAGAGAGAGAACATATAAGAGTGCAGGATAAACCATAATTTATAAAACCATCAGATCTCCTGATAACTCACTATCATGAGAACAGCATGAGAGAAACCACCCCCATAATTCAATCACTTCTCTTCCTCAACAAATGAGGGTTATAGGTTCCTCCCTTGACATGTGGGGATTACAATTTGAAATGAGATCTGGGTTGGGACAGAGAGCCACACCATATCAGTGACTACAGTGAATAATAATTTAATTGTACATTGAAAAATAGCTAAGGGTATAATTAGATTGTAGCACAAAGGATAAGTGCTTAAGGGAATGGATAATCCATTTTCTATGATGTGATTATTACACATTGCATGCCTGTATCAAAACATCTCATGTACCCCATCAATATCACCTACTATGCACCCACAAAAATCAAAAATTAAAAAAAAACTAAACAACAAGAACAACAAACCAAAAAGCCCCTACATATTCTGGTTCCTGCTTATCTCACTAATTTCATGACCCACCACTCTCCTTGCAATCTGCTATGTTTCAGTCATGCTACCTTTCTCTCAAACGATCAAGCTACTTTCTGCTACAAGGCCTTTGCATATGTTTTTTTTTTATTTTCTGTCCGGACTAGTCAACCACCCATTTAAATTATGGCTGACTCTCATACTTTGAATTTTAGAACAACTGTCACTTCTTCAGAGACTCCTTCCTTGATCATTACTATTTAATGTAGCTGTCATATTTTGTTCTTAGTACCTTATTTGCTTCATACACCTTATTATTTATAAATATTTTATTTATATCTTTTGTTACTTTTTTAAATTAGTCACCCAAAGTCAGATCTATGAGAGCAGGGACAGTGACTTTCTTATTCACATAGTAGGTGCTCAATAAACACAGGTTGAGTGAATTAATAAAAATATGTTAAGCTTGTTTACTAGTTACTTCCATGTGTAAGTCGTAGCTTCACCCATTACATTAGACTCCAACAGGTCTATTTGCCTACTGACCCAGGCAATCTATGAGATAGTAAAGAAGGAAAGGGTGACCTTCTGTGAAGCCAGTTGTCTTACAAATGGAGTGGAAGACTAGATTCCCATCAAGTGGCTTGGTGAGTAGTTCACAGAGAGAAAATATTTTACCTGATTCTTTAGTGGTGCTTGGGAAGTTATGCTGTGGCATGGGGAGGAGAATGGGAAAATTTCAGATCTCAAACAGAGTGTCATCTCCATGGGAAAATTAGACATTCACCTACACACCCATCTATGAAAGGTGGGAGCTCTCTCCCCACTCAACTATCCACACCATCATTCAGTCTTGAGTTGCTAGCTTGTATCTGATACTGTCTAGTTTGGAGGTAGAAAATGAACATGATTTTTCTTTTGTTTTGAACTGTGGGAGATCCCCACTTCAAAACTAATTAAAGACCATATCCCCTCTTTCTCATGGAAACATAAAATCAGTCTATTTGAGCTAGTGAGGTCATCTGGAACTCCTAGTCTACCCTCTTTTGTGTAATGAATCAAGAAACTGACATTCAGAGGGGAGAAATGATTTGGCCAAAGTCATGTCTTTGGACCCCCAATTGAGTTCGCCTTCTACTAGCTCTTCAGCTACATAAATCAACTCCTTAAAGAAAAAGACCATCTCTACATTTAAGCAAATTTTCCCTATGCCCAGAGGAGTGATTGATACACAGTAGATATTTAGTAGATATTTATGTATTTGTTGGCTGCCATTATGTAATAGTGGGGCACTTTGTAAATATTTTTTGCCCCTCAAGAGATTAATAATGTTGTTCATTCTCTGCCTACTTTTTGTTATTTTTTTTTAAGAAAAAATTATAGAAAGCAGATGGGCTTAAATATAGGTGGTATTGTATTTCATAGGAAATAATATTAGAGAATTAACATTTATATTAATGCTTTCATTTATCTATCTTTAGTGTTATCTTCTCCCTTCATACCTCTGACTAGAGTCTTATTCTTTCTGAACACAACATTACTCTAGAAAGATCAGTTACAAAATCTCTTTTATTTGATTATTTACTTATCATTAATTCAAAAAATATACCCCAATTACACATTGTATGTAAAAGAGAGAGATACAGATGCACAGTACAAGAATATCATGAGTGCAATAGTAGAAGGAAAGAAAAAGTGCTGTGATAATTATAGGGTCTTGTCAGGAAAACAGAAAAACTATATTACATATTTTGGACAGAAGAGAGTTGGTTATACAAGTGTTGGAAAGCTGAAAGAATAAAAGCGAGGTAACCAGAGTAACCTAGATATTAATAACTGCTGGAAATAGCTAGGACTAGGGGAATAAAAAGATATAAGGAGGGAAGTTCTGAACAATTGGTGTTTGGACTTTTGAGAAGGAAACATGGCATGGTAGGTGCTTGAACCTCTGAGGAGGGTAATGCAAGTTAAGGGATGCCAGGACCACTGAAGGGGAAGTGGCTCAATGAGTATTAAGATGGTCTAGGGGATATAGCTCAACTGATGAGGGAGCTCATACTCTGATTATCCAGGGAAGATGACTTAGCCACTGCTTTTAGGTGACACAGTGAGGCTGGTACTAGGAGTGGAGAAAGAAGGCACTGGATATGTTAATAAGAAATGGAAAAAAAATAAAATCCCTTTCCCTCTTTTCAAATCTACCTCTAGTTGCATCCAATTGGCAGAACCCAACTGGAAGTCTGTTGGCATAGGTGTTTGGGAAATGTGGTTTGAAGAATCCATTAAAAATCAGCATATAGAAAAGTGAATTGAAGCTGAGAGACAATAGGTAAATGGCCAGTATAGCAATGAAGAAGGACTAATTAAATCTGAATGAGGGTGATAGTAATAAGGAGAATCAAGTAAGCCTCCATGGAAAAGGCAGCACTGAAAATCATTATTGCTGGGTGAATGGAATTTTAAGAGATTGGGAAAAGGAGAGGTTGGAGTGGGGATTGAGATTAGAATACATTTGAGGTACAAGAACAGGAGAAAAGAAGCGTGTCTGCTGGCAAGTGCAAGGTATACCTGGGGAATTACTTTGAGTTCTGTGAGGCTGGATGGTAGTGTGCAAGGGAGGGTAAAGTGGGAGATAGAGGCTGGAAAAGTGAGCAGACACCACATTACTGAGGACTTTGATCATGTGAGGTTAAGGTGTTTGGACTTCACTTTTTAGGCAGTAGAGAACTATTACAAACATGTTAAGTAGAGGAAATAAAAAAATCCAATTTCTGTTTCAGTAACATTACTCTGGTGGCAGTGTGGAGAAGAGGTGACACATTATAGGGGGAGAGATTGGAGGCATTTTGACTGTTTTGGAGACTACTTCAATAGAGGGAGAAGAAAGGGTGAAGGTCTCCAGTGGAACAATGGCAGTAGGATGGAGAAAATAAAAGGAGGACTGTGAAAGCCGCAGAGGAAAAACTAAGAAGAGTTTGCAAATACTTTATGATGGCATGTTTTGTTTCACTGCCTCCCTGCTCAAACAAGTCTGAAGTTTAGAATATTATTCCTTCTATTGTGTTGAAATCTTTTACTCTGAAGCTTCTAGCTGTTTTTACTAGTTCTATCCTTTAGACTCAAAGAATAGGTGTATTCCATTTCCATGAAAGTTCTTCATAAACTTTAAAATAATGACCATATTTAAAGTCTGTGTGGTGTGACCAGGAAGTAGTGTAGTGTTCAACAGTCTCATGTTCCTTGGTGCCTTTGGTATCATTTTTTTTAACATTTTATTTTTAATTAATTATAGACTCCCATAAAGTTGCAGTAATAGTACAGAGAGGCACTGTGTACATTTTACACATTTCCCCCTAATGGTTACTTCTTTTATAAGTATAGTAAATATCAAAATCAAAATATTGACTTTGATATGATGTATATGTATAGTTCTGTCATTTTATCAGGTGTAGGTTCCTGCAACCACCACTGAAATCAACATTCAGAACTGTTCCATCACTATAAAGATCTCCATTATGCTATCCCTTTGTAGTCACATACACTCCCCCATCCCTAAACTCTGGCAACCACTAATCTGTTCTCTATCTCTAAAATTTTGGCATTTCAAGAATGATGTATAAATAAAATCATATGGTAAGTAACTTTTTGAGATGGCCCTTTTAACTCAGCAAAGTGCTCTTGAGATTTATCTTAGTCCCTTCGTGCTGCTATAGCAAAGTATCTTAGACTGGGTAATTTATAAACAACAGAAATTTTGTAACTCACAGTTCTGGAAACTGGGAAGTCCAAAATTGAGGTCCTGGCAGATTAAGTGTCTGGTGAGGACTCACACTCTGCTTCATAGATGTCACTTTCTTGCTGTGTCCTCACATGGCAGAAGGGCTGAACAGGCCCTCTCAGGCTTCTTTTATAAGAGCACTAATCCCATTCATGCCCTCATGACCTAATAATCTCCCAGAAACTCTCGAGACCTAATCATCTCCCCCTAAACCCTCATGACCTAATCATCTCTCTCATGACCAAATCATCTCCCACCTCTTAATACTACTGCACTGAAATCGATTTTAACAGAAGAATTTCAGTGGGACATAACCATTCAGACTATATCAAGATCCATCCAAGTTATTGCAGGTATCAATAGCTAGTTACTTTTATTGCTAAGTAATATTCCAAAGTATGAATGTGGCATAATTTGTTTAACCATTCACCTATTAATGGGAACTTGATTTCCAGTTTTTGGCTATTATGAATAAAGTTCCTATAATTCTGAATAAAGCTGCCCCAGGTTTTTCTGTGGACATAAATTTTTATTTCTGTGGGATAAATCTCCAAGAGTGCAATAGTTGGATCCTATGGTAGTTGCATGTTTAGTTTAATAGAAATTGTCGGCCTGGCACGGAGGCTCACGCCTATAATCCCAGCACTTTGGGAGGCTGAGGCGGGTGGATCACAAGGTCAGGAGATTGAGACCATCCTGGCTAACATGGTGAAACCCCGTCTCTATTAAAAAATACAAAAATTTAGCCTGGTATGGTGGTGGGCGCCTGTAGTCCCAGCTACTTGGGAAGCTGAGTCAGGAGAGTGGCGTAAACCCAGGAGGCGGAGCTTGCAGTGAGCCGAGATGGCACCACTGCACTCCAGCCTGGGCAACAAAGTGAGACTCCACCTCAAAAAAAAAAAAAAAAAAAAAGAAAGAAAGAAACTGTCAAACTTTCCCAGAGTGTTTGTACCATTTTATATTTCCACCAGTAATGTATGCATGATACAGTTTCTCTACAACCAGCATTTCGTTTGCACTATTTTTTTATGTTGGTAATTCTCATAGATGTGCAGATTTCTCTTTGTGATCTTAATTTGAATTTCCCTAAATGTTAGTTTTATTGGACATTCTTTTATGTTGCCATCCACATAACCTTTCCTGTGAAATATATCTTCATGTCCTTGGCCCATTTAAAATATTGAATGGTTTACTCCTTTACTATTGACTTTGGATAATTCTTTAATATAATTAGATATAAGTCCTTTGTAAGATATGTGGTTTGCAAATA
The DNA here is from genome assembly GCF_002776525.5 of Piliocolobus tephrosceles. Lineage (NCBI taxonomy): Eukaryota > Metazoa > Chordata > Mammalia > Primates > Cercopithecidae > Piliocolobus > Piliocolobus tephrosceles. Next base: position 76,790,662 of record NC_045445.1, read on the forward strand.
TTCTGCCCTATTCTGTGGTTTGTATTTTCCTCTTCAGCAGGTCCTTCTCAGAGGAAAAATTTTTATCTTTGTTAAGTGCAATGTGTTGACTTTTTTTCTTTTATAAATTGTGCTTTTCATCTCAAGTCTAAGAACTTTTATTCTTTCAACTTTTACTTTAGGTTCAGGGGGTACATGTGTAGGCTTGTTACATCACTAAGTTGTATGTCACTAGGGTTTAGTGTACAAATGATTTTGTCATCCAGGTAGTGAGCATTCTACCTGGTTGACTGTGTTTCAGTCCTCACCATCCTCCCACCCTACACCATCAAGTAATACTTGATGTCTATTGTTCCCTTGTTTGTGTCCATATGTACCCAATGTTTAGCTCCCACTTATAAGTGAGAATATACAGTATTTGATTTTCTATTCCTGTGTTAATTCATGTAGGATAATGTCCTCCAGCTGCATCCACATTGCCTCAAAGGATATAATCTCATTCTTTTTTATGGCCGGGTAGTATTTCATGGTGTATATATATCACATTTTCTTCATCTAGTCCACCATTGATGGACATCTAGGTTGATTCTGTATTTTTGGTATGGTGGAAGGTTCTACAATGAACATATGCATGTATGTGTCTTTAAGGCAGAACAATTTATATTGTTTGAGGTATATATCCAATAATGGGATTGCTGGATTGAATGGTACTTCTGTTATAAGTTCTTCAACATATCTCCAAACTGCTTTCCACAGTGGCTGAACTCATTTATATTCCCACTAGCAGTAATATGTGCTCTTTTTTTTTCTGCAAACTCACCAACATCTCTTATTTTTTACTTTTTTTTTTTTTTTTTTATTATACTTTAAGTTCTAGGGTACATGTGCATAACGTGCAGGTTACATATGTATACATGTGCCATGTTGGTGTGCTGCACCCATCAACTCGTCAGCACCCATCAATTCATCATTTATATCAGGTATAACTCCCCAATGCAATCCCTCCCCCCTCCCCCCTCCCCATGATAGGCCCCAGTGTGTGATGTTCCCCTTCCCGAGTCCAAGTGATCTCATTGTTCAGTTCCCACCTATGAGTGAGAACATGCGGTGTTTGGTTTTCTGTTCTTGTGATAGTTTGCTAAGAATGATGGTTTCCAGCTGCATCCAT
>NC_045445.1:76791908-76793527 GCF_002776525.5 Piliocolobus tephrosceles
CATGGATGCAGCTGGAAACCATCATTCTTAGCAAACTATCACAAGAACAGAAAAACAAACACCGCATGTTCTCACTCATAGGTGGGAACTGAACAATGAGATCACTTGAACTCAGGAAGTGGAACATCACACACTGGGGCCTATCATGGGGAGGGGATGGGGGAGGAATTGCATTGGGAATTATACATGATATAAATGATGAATTGATGGGTGCTGACGAGTTGATGGGTGCAGCACACCAACATGGCACAAGTATACATATGTAACAAACTTGCACGTCATGCACATGTACCCTAGAACTTAAAGTATAATAAAAAGTAAATAAAAAAAAGAAAAGAAAAAAGACTTAGCACCATGTGGATGGCACCAAGACTTACTCTATGTGCCCTCTGAAGCAGTGACCCAAGCAGTACCTGAGACCATTTACGCAATGATTAAAGACCCAGTGGTTGGGATTTGGGGAGCAGTGTCCCAAGGTGGTACAAGTCAGTAGTGTCCCAGGCTCTTCTCCTGAAGCCATTCTTCCTCTATGATATCTGGGTCTGTGATTGGAGCAGTGGCTTTGAAGATATCTGAAATGCCTTTTGGACCTTTCCCCCATTGTCTTAACTATCAGCATCTGGCTCCCTTTTATCTGTGATAATCTTATAGTAAGTGGTTACTCATCAGCACCTTTGGATTTGTCTCTTGAAAATGCTTTTTCTGGCCAGGCACAGTGCTCATGCCCATAATCTTAACACTTCGGGAGGCTGAGATGGGTGGATCATTTGAGGTGAAGAGTTTGAGACCAGCTTGGCCAACATGGTAAAACCCCATCTCTACTAAAAATACAAATATTAGACGGGTGTGGTGGTGGGTATCTGGTATCTGAAATCTCAGCTACTCAGGAAGCTGAGATAGGAGAATTGCTTGAACCCTGGAGGCAGAGGTCGCAGTGAGCTACAGCCTGGGTGAAAGAGTGAAACTCCGTCTCAAAAAAAAAAAAAAAAAAAAAAAAGAGACAGAGAGAATGCTCTTTCCATCTCCACCAAATGGCCAGGCTGCAATTTTTTTAATTTTTAAGATTCTGCTAGCATTTTAATTATAAATTCCAATTTTAGATTATCCTCTTGCTTCTATATCTGATTGTAAGCTGCTAAAAGCAACCATACCATTTCTTGAACACTTAGAATGCTTAGAAATATCTTTTGACAGATCTCCTAGGTCATTACTCTTGTTTGTCCTTCCACAAAGCCTTAGGGCATGGACACAATGCCTCCAAGTTCTTTGCTAAGGTGTAGCATGGATAAACTTTGCTCTAGTTCCAAATAAGTTCCTCATTTTCATCTGAGACCTTGTCAGCATGACCTTTACTATCTGTGTTTCCATTAGCATTTTGGTCACAACTACATAACCAATCTATAAGTAGTTCCTAGTCTTCCTGTCTTATTCTGAGTCCTCCAAACTCTTTCAACCTCTGCCCATTACCCAGTTCCAAAGCTGTTTGCCCATTTTCAGTTATCTTTATAGTAATACCCCACTCTTGGTACCAATTTTCTCTCTTAGTCTGTGTTGCTATAAAGAAATACCTGAAGTTGTGTGATTTATAAAGAAAACAGGTTTATTTGGCTCATGGTTCT